>NC_090410.1:10268860-10544480 GCF_036365525.1 Heterodontus francisci | reverse complement strand
TGGGGGGGATGGGCAGCAAGCACTGGGTGAGTCTGTGCTTTCAGGTTTGGTTTGCGTCATAAACCAGCAGCGCAGTACGTGTACCATCTGTGTGCTGCTATGTACCTGTTTGTGAATTTAAATGACAGCAGCCTGCTGCTCTTATTTGCTGAATGGATCTCGAGAAATAAAACTGCACCTTTTACGATGTTGCCTGTGTAATATTATCCCTGATCCATTTGTTTAATTTTCTTCCCTCCCTAAACCTCTCTGCCTCTCCTCCTTTATGTCACCCCTTAAAACGTACCCCTTTAACCAAATATTTGTTCATCTATCCCAATAGCTTCTTATGTGGCTCTGTATCAAAAAATTTTTGTTTGCACTCCACAGGAGCATTGAGATGTTTTAATGTTTTATGACATTGAAGGCGCTATATAAATGCAAGTTATATATCAGGAGTCTGGCAACATGTATATTGGCGTAAGCTAGAGGCCTGCTACCCGACCCGGACCCGACAACATGGATCGGGTTCGGGTCGGGTCAGGCCGGACACACAGGGTAAGTGCTCTGCTGGTAAGTATTAAAAATCAAAAAACTTACCTGAGCTGGGAGTCTGGGCAGTTAGCGAGTGACGTCACTATGATGTCATTGCGCCTGCGCTGCAGCTTCTTGCAGGTTGGATGTCAGGAAGGGAAGTAAAGGGATGGTCGGGTCGGGAGGGACTCGGTCCGGGCCAGCGCCGCACCGACACCCCGGTCCTCAGCAACATGTCCGAGACCGATGGTGAATGTGTGAGAGGGAAGCGTGGCTGTGGCTGGGCCGCCCCTCCCGGGAAAGGCCTGTCCCAGGGCCGGGTTGCCGCTGGTTACCGGCCTGGCCGAAGCCGTGAGTTGGCCAGGGGTCCGGGCCACGGCCTCCGGGGTTGAAGTGCAACATTGTCACCATGTTTATAGGCGGAGACAAATTTCGTATTTGGGCCTGAGGACCTTGGGCTCCAGGGCTGGTTATTGGAGACGGTGTCGTCCCACCCCCCATCCCACAGGATGAAGCACCTCACCCCGTCCCCCCCACATTCCTCCTCTCTGCACCCTCCAGCTCCCCTCCTCCCTTTCTCCCCCCCCCCCCCCCCCCCCCCACCCAGCTCCCCTCCTCTCCTTCCACCCCCCCCGGGAGCCATCGCTCCCACCCCCCCGGGAGCCATCGCTCCCACCCCCCCCGGGAGCCATCGCTCCCACCCCCCCCGGGAGCCATCGCTCCCACCCCCCCCGGGAGCCATCGCTCCCACCCCCCCCGGGAGCCATCGCTCCCACCCCCCCCGGGAGCCATCGCTCCCACCCCCCCCCGGGAGCCATCGCTCCCACCCCCCCCGGGAGCCATCGCTCCCACCCCCCCCGGGAGCCATCGCTCCCACCCCCCCCCGGGAGCCATCGCTCCCACCCCCCCCGGGAGCCATCGCTCCCACCCCCCCCGGGAGCCATCGCTCCCACCCCCCCCGGGAGCCATCGCTCCCACCCCCCCCGGGAGCCATCGCTCCCACCCCCCCCGGGAGCCATC
Source organism: Heterodontus francisci (assembly GCF_036365525.1). NCBI lineage: Eukaryota > Metazoa > Chordata > Chondrichthyes > Heterodontiformes > Heterodontidae > Heterodontus > Heterodontus francisci. The sequence continues at coordinate 10,542,947 of NC_090410.1, read as the reverse complement.
GCTCCCACCCCCCCCGGGAGCCATCGCTCCCACCCCCCCCCGGGAGCCATCGCTCCCACCCCCCCCCGGAGCCATCGCTCCCACCCCCCCCGGGAGCCATCGCTCCCACCCCCCCCCGGGAGCCATCGCTCCCACCCCCCCCCGGGAGCCATCGCTCCCACCCCCCCCGGGAGCCATCGCTCCCACCCCCCCCGGGAGCCATCGCTCCCACCCCCCCCGGGAGCCATCGCTCCCACCCCCCCCCGGGAGCCATCGCTCCCACCCCCCCCCGGGAGCCATCGCTCCCACCCCCCCCGGGAGCCATCGCTCCCACCCCCCCCGGGAGCCATCGCTCCCACCCCCCCCGGGAGCCATCGCTCCCACCCCCCCCGGGAGCCATCGCTCCCACCCCCCCCGGGAGCCATCGCTCCCACCCCCCCCGGGAGCCATCGCTCCCACCCCCCCCGGGAGCCATCGCTCCCACCCCCCCCGGGAGCCATCGCTCCCACCCCCCCCGGGAGCCATCGCTCCCACCCCCCCCGGGAGCCATCGCTCCCACCCCCCCCGGGAGCCATCGCTCCCACCCCCCCCGGGAGCCATCGCTCCCACCCCCCCCCCCGGGAGCCATCGCTCCCACCCCCCCCGGGAGCCATCGCTCCCACCCCCCCCCGGGAGCCATCGCTCCCACCCCCCCCGGGAGCCATCGCTCCCACCCCCCCCGGGAGCCATCGCTCCCACCCCCCCCGGGAGCCATCGCTCCCACCCCCCCCGGGAGCCATCGCTCCCACCCCACCCCGGGAGCCATCGCTCCCACCCCCCCCGGGAGCCATCGCTCCCACCCCCCCCGGGAGCCATCGCTCCCACCCCCCCCGGGAGCCATCGCTCCCACCCCCCCCGGGAGCCATCGCTCCCACCCCCCCCGGGAGCCATCGCTCCCACCCCCCCCGGGAGCCATCGCTCCCACCCCCCCCGGGAGCCATCGCTCCCACCCCCCCCGGGAGCCATCGCTCCCACCCCCCGAAATGTGTTCTTTTTGCAGCTTGTAATTCAGCTATCTTGCACGAAGAGACTCCCGGAAGTAATTACTTCTGACCAGTTCCTTCAGTGCTGGATGTTTGTTTGAGAGACATTTGAAAGAAGATAAAGTCAAACATTTCCAGATCCTTGAGCTGTTTCTCCATGCTTTGAGCTTTATAATTGATGACGTGATCCGCACCCAAATCTTTTCGGAATGAGAGAGTATTCTCAGAGCAGGTGTTGGTCACATGGGCTCCCCAGGCTTTCAAGAGCTGAATAGCAAAGGTACCAATTCACAGATTTATTGAGAGCATACGTTGTTGAGCATATTGATTTGTTCATTGCCTGTTGACATATAGTCAGATTGCAGCTATACTGCTTCCTCCTCCATCAAGTAGTTTTCATCCTTCATGTATTGCTGGATTTGAAGTAAACTCGGATCATGTTCCGGGAAAACAGTGGATTGGGTGATGCTCCTTCTGGTTTTTGACTTCATGACTCAATAGTTAATAATTATGATTTCTTCCTGTGTGTTCAGTAAATTTTAGCTGGGAAAGCATGCTGCTATGCTAATCTCAGGATTATGAGCAATGTTAGAGCCTATTATGTGATCTATTTATGTGATGCTGTTGCTTGTGTCTACCACCATCCCCTTTGTACTGTGGGTTGGATTCGTCGACCAGCAGCTGCACTGGAAGAACGGCAAAAGTGAATGTTGGCAGCCTATTCCACCATGTGGCTCATCACAGTTTGGCTTGATGTTGCGCCCGACCAGCATCTGCAGTCCCTGCTAGAAGTGTGGACGAGGTGGGAATACAGTCAAGCTCGGCTGTGATGTGCACTGTTTACATTCATCTAAACTCCAACCAATGGAGAGTATTCCCCACGATTCTCATTGACTTCAGTTTGGCTAGGGCTCCTTGATGCCACAGTCGGTCAAAATGCTGCAATGATATCCAGGGCAGTCACATTCACCTCACCAGTTCAGCTCTTTTGTCCATGTTTGGACCAAGGGTGGCCAAATGTCTGGGTTTCCATTAGGCAGGGGGACAGCTGGGCACCAGTGATGGGCATGTAGTGGCTCTCACCTCCATACTGAAGAGGAGCCCTCCGATTGACCCTACAAACTCCAGCAGGATTGGCGCTGAAGGGCACTGCTGGGTGTCATCCTGGTGTCTGTTGCATGTTTTTGTATTAGTAGTGTTGCAACGCGATCTAGTGAAAGTGTCAGGCTCAGGTAAAGGTTAACTCCGAATTGTTTATTATCTACATTATACCATATGCACACTCCTCAAGCTAGCATCCTCTGTGTTGCTCCTCCTCCAGCCTATCTCGTGACTGTTAGATCGTTCCTCTTACAGTGGGAGGCGTCTTTCTCATTGTCTTCTGCAATAACCCTTTATATCCTTATATTACATCTCCCCCCAAACTTTATCCAACATTTTCCAAACTGTGTGCAGTTTTGGTCTCCTTATCTGAGGAAGGATGTTCTTGCAGTAGAGGGAGTGAGAAGATGATTTACTGGGCTGATTCTTGGGATGGCAGGATTGACGTATGAGGAGAGATTGGGTCGACTAGGCCTGTATTCACGAGTTTAGAAGAATGAGAGGGGATCTCATAGAAACCTATAAAATTCTTACAGGAGTAGTCAGGCTAGATGTAGGAAGGTTGTTCCCGATGGCTGGGGTGTCCAGAACCAGGGGGTCACAGTCTCAGGTTACAGGGTATGCCATTTAGAAACAAGATGAGGAGAAATTTCTTCACTCAGAGGGTGGTGAATCTGTGGAATTCTCTACCGCAGAAGGCAGTGGAGGCCAAGTCATTAAATGTATTTAAGAAGGAGATAGATATATTTCTTAATGCCAAAGGGATCAAGGGGATATGGGGGAGAAAGCAGGAACAGGGTACTGAATTAGACGATCATCCATGATCTTTTTTGAATGGCGGAGCATGGCCTACTCCTCCTATTTTCTATGTTTCTCTGTCCTTCTGCTGCCTTGTACTGGATGGGGTGGGTTTTGATGCTTACACGGGCTGCTCTGAGCTGGGAAGTGTTCCCTTCCTCAATGCTGGTATCTCTTGCCCTGCTGAGCACAAGCAAGTAAATATAGGTGTGTTAGGTCAGGTAGAATTCAAGGTTGGCAGCTTGACTGAAGGGCAAGGCAGAAAGTCAGCCTTCAATAACAACCTTTTGCCTCTTTGTTTTAAAATTTGCGGCTTTGCAGTTATTTCATTAGCTACAAAGTGGGTTATAGGCATTCCTGTAAAATGGCAGCTAATGCAGCCAGTAATTGTTAATTTTTTTTAAATTGAAGTTTCTACAATTACTTGAATTTTGTACTCGCCACTCAATTTTACACTCTGATGTGCACAGTTAGCTGATCTCGACTGGGCAGAAGTTGGGAATGCTGTGATGGGAAAGATTCAGTCACTTCTGTTCAGTGAGCCCAGGTGTGGCAGAGTTTGTATTTGTATCTACAAATGCATGCGTGGGCGCATCAGCTGCAGATATGACTGGGCTTCTGTAACTATTCCCGCCAACCCCCCCCACCCCCCTTTCCCCAAATTCTCCATGTTTGAATAGCTTGTCAGCACTCACTGTGTCAGCTCACTTTGTGAGGTTTCAAACGTACTCTCCTATTACGGTATCCCGTTATGACTCAGCACCTTTGAGAGTGGAAGGTGAAAACATCTTGTAATGGAACTTCTCAATTGAACAGCACAAGTTTTGCTTTAATTCATTTTGTTTCCGGCCAGCCGCCAGCATGGAACAAATTGGCAGTAAAGTCTCGATTGCCTTACAAACTGGCCCGTACTGTGTGTCCCGCGTGGACATTGCGTGTTTTGTACTGATTGTGGGCATTGAGGAGAGAGAGGCTGGTACAGGGCTGTACTTGCTGGATCAAACAGCTGAGGGGGGGGGATGGGCAGCAAGCACTGGGTGAGTCTGTGCTTTCAGGTTTGGTTTGCGTCATAAACCAGCAGCGCAGTACGTGTACCATCTGTGTGCTGCTATGTACCTGTTTGTGAATTTAAATGACAGCAGCCTGCTGCTCTTATTTGCTGAATGGATCTCGAGAAATAAAACTGCACCTTTTACGATGTTGCCTGTGTAATATTATCCCTGATCCATTTGTTTAATTTTCTTCCCTCCCTAAACCTCTCTGCCTCTCCTCCTTTATGTCACCCCTTAAAACGTACCCCTTTAACCAAATATTTGTTCATCTATCCCAATAGCTTCTTATGTGGCTCTGTATCAAAAATTTTTGTTTGCACTCCACAGGAGCATTGAGATGTTTTAATGTTTTATGACATTGAAGGCGCTATATAAATGCAAGTTATATATCAGGAGTCTGGCAACATGTATATTGGCGTAAGCTAGAGGCCTGCTACCCGACCCGGACCCGACAACATGGATCGGGTTCGGGTCGGGTCAGGCCGGACACACAGGGTAAGTGCTCTGCTGGTAAGTATTAAAAATCAAAAAACTTACCTGAGCTGGGAGTCTGGGCAGTTAGCGAGTGACGTCACTATGATGTCATTGCGCCTGCGCTGCAGCTTCTTGCAGGTTGGATGTCAGGAAGGGAAGTAAAGGGATGGTCGGGTCGGGAGGGACTCGGTCCGGGCCAGCGCCGCACCGACACCCCGGTCCTCAGCAACATGTCCGAGACCGATGGTGAATGTGTGAGAGGGAAGCGTGGCTGTGGCTGTGGCTGGGCCGCCCCTCCCGGGGAAAGGCCTGTCCCAGGGCCGGGTTGCCGCTGGTTACCGGCCTGGCCGAAGCCGTGAGTTGGCCAGGGGTCCGGGCCACGGCCTCCGGGGTTGAAGTGCAACATTGTCACCATGTTTATAGGCGGAGACAAATTTCGTATTTGGGCCTGAGGACCTTGGGCTCCAGGGCTGGTTATTGGAGACGGTGTCGTCCACCCCCCATCCCACAGGATGAAGCACCTCACCCCGTCCCCCCCACATTCCTCCTCTCTGCACCCTCCAGCTCCCCTCCTCCCTTTCTCCCCCCCCCCCCCCCCCCAGCTCCCCTCCTCTCCTTCCACCCCCCCCGGGAGCCATCGCTCCCACCCCCCCCGGGAGCCATCGCTCCCACCCCCCCGGGAGCCATCGCTCCCACCCCCCCCGGGAGCCATCGCTCCCACCCCCCCCGGGAGCCATCGCTCCCACCCCCCCCGGGAGCCATCGCTCCCACCCCCCCCCGGGAGCCATCGCTCCCACCCCCCCCGGGAGCCATCGCTCCCACCCCCCCCGGGAGCCATCGCTCCCACCCCCCCCCGGGAGCCATCGCTCCCACCCCCCCCGGGAGCCATCGCTCCCACCCCCCCCCGGGAGCCATCGCTCCCACCCCCCCCCGGGAGCCATCGCTCCCCACCCCCCCCGGGAGCCATCGCTCCCACCCCCCCCGGGAGCCATCGCTCCCACCCCCCCCGGGAGCCATCGCTCCCACCCCCCCCCGGGAGCCATCGCTCCCACCCCCCCCGGGAGCCATCGCTCCCACCCCCCCCCGGGAGCCATCGCTCCCACCCCCCCCCGGGAGCCATCGCTCCCACCCCCCCCCGGGAGCCATCGCTCCCACCCCCCCCCGGGAGCCATCGCTCCCACCCCCCCCGGGAGCCATCGCTCCCACCCCCCCCGGGAGCCATCGCTCCCACCCCCCCCCGGGAGCCATCGCTCCCACCCCCCCCGGGAGCCATCGCTCCCACCCCCCCCCGGGAGCCATCGCTCCCACCCCCCCCGGGAGCCATCGCTCCCACCCCCCCGGGAGCCATCGCTCCCACCCCCCCCGGGAGCCATCGCTCCCACCCCCCCCGGGAGCCATCGCTCCCACCCCCCCCGGGAGCCATCGCTCCCACCCCCCCCGGGAGCCATCGCTCCCACCCCCCCCGGGAGCCATCGCTCCCCACCCCCCCCGGGAGCCATCGCTCCCACCCCCCCCGGGAGCCATCGCTCCACCCCCCCCCCCGGGAGCCATCGCTCCCACCCCCCCCGGGAGCCATCGCTCCCACCCCCCCCGGAGCCATCGCTCCCACCCCCCCCGGGAGCCATCGCTCCCACCCCCCCCCGGGAGCCATCGCTCCCACCCCCCCCCGGGAGCCATCGCTCCCACCCCCCCCCGGGAGCCATCGCTCCCACCCCCCGAAATGTGTTCTTTTTGCAGCTTGTAATTCAGCTATCTTGCACGAAGAGACTCCCGGAAGTAATTACTTCTGACCAGTTCCTTCAGTGCTGGATGTTTGTTTGAGAGACATTTGAAAGAAGATAAAGTCAAACATTTCCAGATCCTTGAGCTGTTTCTCCATGCTTTGAGCTTTATAATTGATGACGTGATCCGCACCCAAATCTTTTCGGAATGAGAGAGTATTCTCAGAGCAGGTGTTGGTCACATGGGCTCCCCAGGCTTTCAAGAGCTGAATAGCAAAGGTACCAATTCACAGATTTATTGAGAGCATACGTTGTTGAGCATATTGATTTGTTCATTGCCTGTTGACATATAGTCAGATTGCAGCTATACTGCTTCCTCCTCCATCAAGTAGTTTTCATCCTTCATGTATTGCTGGATTTGAAGTAAACTCGGATCATGTTCCGGGAAAACAGTGGATTGGGTGATGCTCCTTCTGGTTTTTGACTTCATGACTCAATAGTTAATAATTATGATTTCTTCCTGTGTGTTCAGTAAATTTTAGCTGGGAAAGCATGCTGCTATGCTAATCTCAGGATTATGAGCAATGTTAGAGCCTATTATGTGATCTATTTATGTGATGCTGTTGCTTGTGTCTACCACCATCCCCTTTGTACTGTGGGTTGGATTCGTCGACCAGCAGCTGCACTGGAAGAACGGCAAAAGTGAATGTTGGCAGCCTATTTCCACCATGTGGCTCATCACAGTTTGGCTTGATGTTGCGCCCGACCAGCATCTGCAGTCCCTGCTAGAAGTGTGGACGAGGTGGGAATACAGTCAAGCTCGGCTGTGATGTGCACTGTTTACATTCATCTAAACTCCAACCAATGGAGAGTATTCCCCACGATTCTCATTGACTTCAGTTTGGCTAGGGCTCCTTGATGCCACAGTCGGTCAAATGCTGCAATGATATCCAGGGCAGTCACATTCACCTCACCAGTTCAGCTCTTTTGTCCATGTTTGGACCAAGGGTGGCCAAATGTCTGGGTTTCCATTAGGCAGGGGGACAGCTGGGCACCAGTGATGGGCATGTAGTGGCTCTCACCTCCATACTGAAGAGGAGCCCTCCGATTGACCCTACAAACTCCAGCAGGATTGGCGCTGAAGGGCACTGCTGGGTGTCATCCTGGTGTCTGTTGCATGTTTTTGTATTAGTAGTGTTGCAACGCGATCTAGTGAAAGTGTCAGGCTCAGGTAAAGGTTAACTCCGAATTGTTTATTATCTACATTATACCATATGCACACTCCTCAAGCTAGCATCCTCTGTGTTGCTCCTCCTCCAGCCTATCTCGTGACTGTTAGATCGTTCCTCTTACAGTGGGAGGCGTCTTTCTCATTGTCTTCTGCAATAACCCTTTATATCCTTATATTACATCTCCCCCCAAACTTTATCCAACATTTTCCAAACTGTGTGCAGTTTTGGTCTCCTTATCTGAGGAAGGATGTTCTTGCAGTAGAGGGAGTGAGAAGATGATTTACTGGGCTGATTCTTGGGATGGCAGGATTGACGTATGAGGAGAGATTGGGTCGACTAGGCCTGTATTCACGAGTTTAGAAGAATGAGAGGGGATCTCATAGAAACCTATAAAATTCTTACAGGAGTAGTCAGGCTAGATGTAGGAAGGTTGTTCCCGATGGCTGGGGTGTCCAGAACCAGGGGTCACAGTCTCAGGTTACAGGGTATGCCATTTAGAAACAAGATGAGGAGAAATTTCTTCACTCAGAGGGTGGTGAATCTGTGGAATTCTCTACCGCAGAAGGCAGTGGAGGCCAAGTCATTAAATGTATTTAAGAAGGAGATAGATATATTTCTTAATGCCAAAGGGATCAAGGGATATGGGGAGAAAGCAGGAACAGGGTACTGAATTAGACGATCATCCATGATCTTTTTTGAATGGCGGAGCATGGCCTACTCCTCCTATTTTCTATGTTTCTCTGTCCTTCTGCTGCCTTGTACTGGATGGGGTGGGTTTTGATGCTTACACGGGCTGCTCTGAGCTGGGAAGTGTTCCCTTCCTCAATGCTGGTATCTCTTGCCCTGCTGAGCACAAGCAAGTAAATATAGGTGTGCTAGGTCAGGTAGAATTCAAGGTTGGCAGCTTGACTGAAGGGCAAGGCAGAAAGTCAGCCTTCAATAACAACCTTTTGCCTCTTTGTTTTAAAATTTGCGGCTTTGCAGTTATTTCATTAGCTACAAAGTGGGTTATAGGCATTCCTGTAAAATGGCAGCTAATGCAGCCAGTAATTGTTAATTTTTTTTAAATTGAAGTTTCTACAATTACTTGAATTTTGTACTCGCCACTCAATTTTACACTCTGATGTGCACAGTTAGCTGATCTCGACTGGGCAGAAGTTGGGAATGCTGTGATGGGAAAGATTCAGTCACTTCTGTTCAGTGAGCCCAGGTGTGGCAGAGTTTGTATTTGTATCTACAAATGCATGCGTGGGCGCATCAGCTGCAGATATGACTGGGCTTCTGTAACTATTCCCGCCAACCCCCCCACCCCCCTTTCCCCAAATTCTCCATGTTTGAATAGCTTGTCAGCACTCACTGTGTCAGCTCACATTGTGAGGTTTCAAACGTACTCTCCTATTACGGTATCCCGTTATGACTCAGCACCTTTGAGAGTGGAAGGTGAAAACATCTTGTAATGGAACTTCTCAATTGAACAGCACAAGTTTTGCTTTAATTCATTTTGTTTCCGGCCAGCCGCCAGCATGGAACAAATTGGCAGTAAAGTCTCGATTGCCTTACAAACTGGCCCGTACTGTGTGTCCCGCGTGGACATTGCGTGTTTTGTACTGATTGTGGGCATTGAGGAGAGAGAGGCTGGTACAGGGCTGTACTTGCTGGATCAAACAGCTGAGGGGGGGGGGATGGGCAGCAAGCACTGGGTGAGTCTGTGCTTTCAGGTTTGGTTTGCGTCATAAACCAGCAGCGCAGTACGTGTACCATCTGTGTGCTGCTATGTACCTGTTTGTGAATTTAAATGACAGCAGCCTGCTGCTCTTATTTGCTGAATGGATCTCGAGAAATAAAACTGCACCTTTTACGATGTTGCCTGTGTAATATTATCCCTGATCCATTTGTTTAATTTTCTTCCCTCCCTAAACCTCTCTGCCTCTCCTCCTTTATGTCACCCCTTAAAACGTACCCCTTTAACCAAATATTTGTTCATCTATCCCAATAGCTTCTTATGTGGCTCTGTATCAAAAATTTTTGTTTGCACTCCACAGGAGCATTGAGATGTTTTAATGTTTTATGACATTGAAGGCGCTATATAAATGCAAGTTATATATCAGGAGTCTGGCAACATGTATATTGGCGTAAGCTAGAGGCCTGCGACCCGACAACATGGATCGGGTTCGGGTCGGGTCGGGTCAGGCCGGACACACAGGGTAAGTGCTCTGCTGGTAAGTATTAAAAATCAAAAAACTTACCTGAGCTGGGAGTCTGGGCAGTTAGCGAGTGACGTCACTATGATGTCATTGCGCCTGCGCTGCAGCTTCTTGCAGGTTGGATGTCAGGAAGGGAAGTAAAGGGATGGTCGGGTCGGGAGGGACTCGGTCCGGGCCAGCGCCGCACCGACACCCCGGTCCTCAGCAACATGTCCGAGACCGATGGTGAATGTGTGAGAGGGAAGCGTGGCTGTGGCTGGGCCGCCCCTCCCGGGGAAAGGCCTGTCCCAGGGCCGGGTTGCCGCTGGTTACCGGCCTGGCCGAAGCCGTGAGTTGGCCAGGGGTCCGGGCCACGGCCTCCGGGGTTGAAGTGCAACATTGTCACCATGTTTATAGGCGGAGACAAATTTCGTATTTGGGCCTGAGGACCTTGGGCTCCAGGGCTGGTTATTGGAGACGGTGTCGTCCCAACCCCCATCCCACAGGATGAAGCACCTCACCCCGTCCCCCCACATTCCTCCTCTCTGCACCCTCCAGCTCCCCTCCTCCCTTTCTCCCCCCCCCCCCCCCAGCTCCCCTCCTCCCTTCCCCCCACCCCCCCCAGCTCCCCTCCTCCCTTCCCCCCACCCCCCCCAGCTCCCCTCCTCGTTTCCCCCCCCAGCTCCCCTCCTCGTTTCCCCCCCCCCAGCTCCCCTCCTCGTTTCCCCCCCCCAGCTTCCCTCCTCGTTCCCCCCCCCCCCAGCTCCCCTCCTCGTTTCCCCCCCCCAGCTCCCCTCCTCGTTTCCCCCCCCCCAGCTCCCCTCCTCGTTTCCCCCCCCCAGCTCCCCTCCTCGTTTCCCCCCCCCAGCTCCCCTCCTCGTTTTCCCCCCCCCAGCTCCCCTCCTCGTTTCCCCCCCCAGCTCCCCTCCTCGTTTCCCCCCCCAGCTCCCCTCCTCGTTTTCCCCCCCCCAGCTCCCCTCCTCGTTTTCCCCCCCCCAGCTCCCCTCCTCGTTTTCCCCCCCCCAGCTCCCCTCCTCGTTTTCCCCCCCCCAGCTCCCCTCCTCGTTTTCCCCCCCCCAGCTCCCCTCCTCGTTTTCCCCCCCCCCAGCTCCCCTCCTCGTTTTCCCCCCCCCAGCTCCCCTCCTCGTTTTCCCCCCCCCAGCTCCCCTCCTCGTTTTCCCCCCCCCAGCTCCCCTCCTCGTTTTCCCCCCCCCAGCTCCCCTCCTCGTTTTCCCCCCCCCAGCTCCCCTCCTCGTTTTCCCCCCCCCAGCTCCCCTCCTCGTTTTCCCCCCCCCAGCTCCCCTCCTCGTTTTCCCCCCCCCAGCTCCCCTCCTCGTTTTCCCCCCCCCAGCTCCCCTCCTCGTTTTCCCCCCCCCAGCTCCCCTCCTCGTTTTCCCCCCCCCAGCTCCCCTCCTCGTTTTTCCCCCCCCAGCTCCCCTCCTCGTTTTTCCCCCCCCAGCTCCCCTCCTCGTTTTTCCCCCCCCCAGCTCCCCTCCTCGTTTTCCCCCCCCCAGCTCCCCTCCTCGTTTTCCCCCCCCCAGCTCCCCTCCTCGTTTTCCCCCCCCCAGCTCCCCTCCTCGTTTTCCCCCCCCCAGCTCCCCTCCTCGTTTTCCCCCCCCCAGCTCCCCTCCTCGTTTTCCCCCCCCCAGCTCCCCTCCTCGTTTTCCCCCCCCCAGCTCCCCTCCTCGTTTTCCCCCCCCCAGCTCCCCTCCTCGTTTTCCCCCCCCCAGCTCCCCTCCTCGTTTTCCCCCCCCCAGCTCCCCTCCTCGTTTTCCCCCCCCCAGCTCCCCTCCTCGTTTTCCCCCCCCCAGCTCCCCTCCTCGTTTTCCCCCCCCCAGCTCCCCTCCTCGTTTTCCCCCCCCCAGCTCCCCTCCTCGTTTTCCCCCCCCCAGCTCCCCTCCTCGTTTTCCCCCCCCCAGCTCCCCTCCTCGTTTTCCCCCCCCCCAGCTCCCCTCCTCGTTTTCCCCCCCCCCAGCTCCCCTCCTCGTTTCCCCCCCCCCAGCTCCCCTCCTCGTTTTCCCCCCCCCAGCTCCCCTCCTCGTTTTCCCCCCCCCAGCTCCCCTCCTCGTTTTCCCCCCCCCAGCTCCCCTCCTCGTTTTCCCCCCCCCAGCTCCCCTCCTCGTTTTCCCCCCCCCAGCTCCCCTCCTCGTTTTCCCCCCCCCCCAGCTCCCCTCCTCGTTTTCCCCCCCCCAGCTCCCCTCCTCGTTTCCCCCCCCCAGCTCCCCTCCTCGTTTCCCCCCCCCAGCTCCCCTCCTCGTTCCCCCCCCCAGCTCCCCTCCTCGTTCCCCCCCCCCCAGCTCCCCTCCTCGTTCCCCCCCCCCAGCTCCCCTCCTCGTTCCCCCCCCCCAGCTCCCCTCCTCGTTCCCCCCCCCCCCAGCTCCCCTCCTCGTTTCCCCCCCCCCCCAGCTCCCCTCCTCGTTTTCCCCCCCCCCCCCAGCTCCCCTCCTCGTTTTCCCCCCCCCTCCCTCCAGCTCTCCTCCTTCCACCCCCCCCAGCTCTCTCTCCCCCCATCCCCCCCCGGGAACCATCGCTCCCACCCCCCCTAAAACGTACCCCTTTAACCAAATTTTTGTTCATCTATCCCAATAGCTTCTTTTGTGGCTCTGTATCAAATTTTTGTTTGCACTTCACAGGAGCATTGAGATGTTTTATGACATTGAAGGCGCTATATAAATGCAAGTTGTTATATATCAGGAGTCTTGCAACATGTATACTGGCGTAAGCTGGAGGCCTGCTACCCGACGGGACCCGACAACATGTGTCGGGTTCGGGTTGTGTCGGGCCCGGCTTTCAGCCTCTGGTCGGGTCAGGCCGAGTCCAGGTCGAGTTGGGTTGGGTCAGGCCGGACACACAGGGTAAGTGCTCTGCTGGTAAGTATTAAAAATAAAAAACTTAACTGAGCTGGGAGTCTGGGCAGTTAGTGAGTGACGTCACTATGATGTCATTGCGCGTGCGCTGCAGCTTCTTGCAGGTTCGATGTCAGGAAGGTAAGTAAAGGGATGGTCGGGTTGGACTCGGGCCGTGTCGGTCTCAGGTCCGCTGTGGTTTTGTCGGGTTCCTTATCCCGGCCTAATGCAGGCCTCGAGCGTATGCCACCACCATCCCCAGTATTTCATGGATGCTGGTTGCAGTCTCAAACATGCAATTATTCGTCTGAGAATCCAGTCAGTGTGTGTTGTTCTTCATCTGAGAATCTAGTCAGTGAGTGTTGCTAGGCCATTTGGCTACAGAGGGGGTGGAATGGGAACAACGCCCGATTCTGTATTTAGCTGATAACCCCACATTTGTACATTCTGGCAGAAATCACTCGACAGAGACCTGAAGCAGCTGGCTTTCCCCTCTCTCGAACCAGGGTGCTGAGATCAGCAGATTAATGGCGGTCTCACCCAACACATTAACAGATTACTTACTCTGAGGTCCAAAGTATAATAATCTTCAGTTATGCATTAACTACAATGATTATCCCTTTAGTGAAGTGAGCACTTCCAGTGAGTTTGGTAGCAGCAACCTCTGTTGGGGGTGTGGGATTGCCGGCATCTCGACATGTAACAGTATATGTGCCGTTCTCCCTCCAGGCTACATGTAGAAATATAAATTGCCCAGTTCACTTTGTTCAGGTAGCGATGCAGGTTGATTTTTTTTTTTGATTAGCTTTGTGAACTACCAACAGATTCTCCATCCATGCTTCCACCAGGTGACTAATGGAGCAGAGTGAGCCCTGTAGACTGGAAGGAGGGATGGGGATAGCAGAGTGTCACTTCCCCAGAACTGGCGTGGTAAAGTAACCTGCACTCTGTTCACGCTAAGCATTAGTGCTGTTATCTGATTTGAGCCGAATCTGCAGTGCTGGTTCTGGGATGGTGCCTTTTGCAGTAATAAATGTGGGAACAGTAATAAATGTGTTGCTTGTTTGAAATTGTGGTTGCGTTTAGCAGTGTTGTCATTAAGATTTTCAGGTATTTGTGCTGATGGCTGTTGAATTTTCAATGTACTTGTTTCCAGGATGCTGGCAGAGCTGCAATTACTGCCCATTCCTTGTCACTCTAGTTTGTGCAGCTGAGTGGCTTGCTAGGTAGAAGCAATTCAATCAATCTTGCAGTGTGAACTAGTCATGCACATGGAATTCACAGCACAGAATCAGGCCATTTAGCCCAACAGGTCTTTGCTGGTGTTTAAACTCCACGTGACCCTCCTTCCATCTTGCATTTGCAGATTTCCTACATTAGCAAATCAGTTGGGGTTTTTACAACAATCCAGCAGCTGTCATGGTCATTTTTGTTTCTGATGCCAGCCCCCACATAATTTATTGAATCCAATTTCATAACTTGCCAAGGTGGGGCCTGAAATCATGCCATCTGGGTGCTCGTCCCGTACCGTAACCACCTTTCCTCCACAGAGCTGGGACTGTTTGACTACCTTGCTGCCTGCCCGTGGCTGAGCTGTGCAGACCGGACAGGACCTAGATTTGTTCTGAGTTAACTGATCTCAGCAGTAGCTGCAGATTGGCCTCTGCCGCTCCTACCCTGCTTCCCCCAGAGCTAGAGAGGGAAGGATTGCACAGGGTTCGCACTGCTGATCTCTAATGGGAAGGTACGTGTGCAGACAGGATCAGGGTTTAGTTTTGATGCTCCCCTTCCCCTACCATCCATTGTCGAGGATCAAGCATGCATGCCAACAGACCAAGCTACAAGTGGGCAGGTGGCATTCTGAGAGGCAGGGAGAAAACTGATGAAAGAAAGGAATGTAACAGCATCCAGCGTTGCAACTATAGTTTGACCTAGGTCTGACTGTCCTCAGCTTCTGTTCAGGGACAGTGCTGTATTTATTCTCAGTTGAATCTTATACGTGCAGTCGGTTTAGTGATGCAGCTCAATTTATATTGATAGGCTGAGTGGATTGCTTCTTCGAAGTTGTGGATTCCTTTGAGCTTTTTCGCTAGAATTGTAAAACCTGGTGGTGGTTCTGTTTGCAAGACGTCCATGTGAGCCGAGGATACCTCTCCATCTTTGTCCTTTAAGTCATCCCTTAAACCCTACTTCTAAACCAAACTTTTGGTTACCTAGCCTAACCTCTTGTAGCTCAGTGTCAAATTTTGTCCATTAATGCTCCTGTGAAGCATCTTGGTACATAATGTTAAAGGCGCTATATAAATGTAAATGTTGAGTCGCTGGATGTTATGGTGCAAGAAAGTACCAGGTTTGATCTCTGGTCTGTGTAAAGGCCACTGAAGATTATCTGGAATCATAAGACAGTAGTGGAATGTGAGTGGAGGGGGTTACAAGAAAGTGATCAGAGATGGCTTTATCTGTGGTCAGCATGATGGGGGTAGAGAGGTCATGGGGGTGGCTGTGAATATGGGTAGTGGAGTTTATATGGAGTGAGCGATTAAGGGAAGTAGAAGTGATGGGCTCATTTCCAGAGTGGCAGCCAGAATGCATGTGGATGGACTCGGACACTCTAGATACATTGGTGTAGTTACATAGCAAGATTAGGATACATATGCCCTGGTAATAAACCAGGGAACTGAGAGGAGACAAGAGAAGGTCCAGTAAAAATAGTCATACTCACGGAATCATACCTTACAGACAATGTCCCAGACACTGCAATCACTATCCCTGGGTATGTCCTGTCCCACCGGCAGGACAGTCCGAGCAGAGGTGGCGGCACAGTGGTCTACAGTAGGGAGGGAGTTGCCCTGGGAGTTCTCAACATCGACTCCGGACCCCATTAAGTCTCATGGCATCAGGTCAAACATGGGCAAGGTAACCTCCTACTGATTACCACCTACTGCCCTCCCTCAGCTGATGAGTCAGTACTCCTCCATGTTGAACACCACTTGGAGGAAGCACTGAGGGTGGCAAGGGCACAAAATGTACTCTGGGTGGGGGACTTCAATGTCTATCACCAAGAGTGGCTGGGTAGCACCACTACTGCCCGAGCTGGCCAAATACTAAAGGACATAGCTGCTAGACTGAGTCTGCGGCAGGTGGTGGAGGAACCAACATGAGGTTCCTTGTCTGCACCAGTCTGCCTGCCGTAGATGCTTCTGTCCATGACAGTATTGGTAGGAGTGACCACTGCACAGTCCTTGTGGAGACGAAGTCCCGCCTTCGCATTGAGGGTACCGTCCATCGTGTTGTGCGGCACTATCACTGTGCTAAATGGGATAGATATCGAACGGACCTAGCAATGCAAAACTGAGCATCCATGAGGTGCTGTGGGCCATCAGCAGCAGCAGAATTGTACTCAACCACAATCTGTAACCTCATGGCCTGGCATATCCCCCACTCTACCATTACCGTCAAGCCAGGAGACCAACCCTGGTTCAATGAAAAGTGCCGGAGGGCATGCCAGGAGCAGCACCACGCATACTTCAAAATAAGGTGTCAACCTGGTGAAGCTACAACCCAGGACTACTTGCATGCCAAACTGCATAAGCAGCATGCAATAGACAGAGCTAAGCAATCCCATAATCAACAGATCAGATCTAAGCTCTGCAGTCCTGCCACATCCAGTCGTGAATGGTGGTGGACAATTAAACAACTAACTGGAGGAGGTGGCTCCACAAATAAATGATGGGGGAGCCCAGCACATCAGTGCGAAAGATAAGGCTGAAGCATTTGCAACAATCTTCAGCCAGAAGTGCCGGGTTGATGATCCATCTCGGCCCCTCCTGAAGTCCCCAGCATTACAGATGCCAGACTTCAGCCAATTTGATTCACTCTGTGTGATATCAAGAAATGACTGAAAGCACTGGATACTGCAAAGGCTATGGGTCCTGACAATATTCCGGCAATAGTACTGAAGACCTGTGCTCCAGAACTTGCCTCACCCCTAGCCAAGCTGTTCCAGTACAGCTACAACACTGGCATCTGCCCTGCAATGTGGAAAATTGCCCAGGTATGTCCTGTACACACAAAGCAGGACAAGTCCAACCCGGCCAATTACCGCCCCATCAGTCTACTCTCGATCATCAGTAAAGTGATGGAAGGTGTCATCAATAACCTGCTCAGTGATGCTCAGTTTGGGTTCCACCAGGACCACTCAGCTCCTGACCTCATTACAGCCTTGGTTCAAACATGGACAAAAGAGCTGAACTCGAGGTGAGGTGAGAGTGACTGCCCTTGACATCAAGGCAGGATTTGACCGAGTATGGCATCAAGGAGCCCTAGCAAAACTAAAGTCAATGGAAATCAGGGGTAAACTCTCTGCTGGTTGGAGTCATACCTAGCGCAAAGAAAGATGGTTGTGGTTGTTGGAGGTGCTCCAGGACATCACTGCAGGAGTTCCTCAGGGTAGTGACCTAGGCCCAACCATCTTCAGCTGCTCCATCAATGCACTTCCTTCAATCATAAGATCAGAAGTGGGGATGTTCGCTGATGATTGCATAATGTTCAGCACCATTCGCGACGACTCAAATACTGAAGCAGTCTGTGTAGAAATGCAGCAAGACCTGGACAATATCCAGGCTTGGGCTGATAAGTGGCAAGTAACATTAGCGCCACACAAGTGCCAGACAATGACCATCTCCAACAAGAGAGAATCTAACCATCTCCCCTTGACATTCAATGGCATTGCCATCGCTGAATCCCCCACTATCAACATCCTAGGGGCTACCTTTGACCAGAAACTGAACTGGAGTAGCCATATAAATACTGTGGCTACAAGAGCAGGTCAAAGGCTAGGAATCCTGAGGCGAGTAACTCACCTCCTGACTCCCCAAAGCCTGTCCACCATCTACAAGGCACAAGTCAGGAGTGTGATGAAATACTCTCCACTTGCCTGAATGGGTGCAGCTCCAACAACACTCAAGCTCAACACCATCCAGAACAAAGCAGCCGCTTGATTGACACATCATCCACAAACATTCACTCCCTCCACCACTGACAGCAGTGTGTACCATCTACAAAATGCACTGCAGCAATACACCAAGGCTCCTTAGACAGCACCTTCCAAACCCGTGACCTCTACCACCTCGAAGGACAAGAGCAGCAGATGCATGGGAACATCACCACCTGCAAGTTCCTGTCCAAGTCCCACACCGTCCTGACTTGGAACTGTATCGCCGTTCCTTCATTGTCGCCGGGTCAAAATCCTGGAACTCCCTTCCTAACAGCACTGTGGGTGTACCTACCTCACATGGTCTGCAGCGTTTCAAGAAGGCAGCTCACCACCACCTTCTCAAGGGCAATTAGGGATGGTCAATAAATGCTGGCATAGCCAGTGATGCCCACATCCCATGAATGAATTTAAAAAAAAGTAAAATTCCCTTCTAATCCACATGGTAAAATGGAATTTGACTTCCTCTGTCACTAAGTCTGTGATCAAGGTTCTGGCTGATGTTTATCGAGGTGTACAAGTAACAGTTTGAACTTGCTGCTTGTACTGAAACAACAAACCCGGCCCACCTGCGGCCTCGATATCAGTTACACATGGAAGTTAAGTCCAGATCAGATTTGGTTCTTATGTATTGTCACCTTTCCCCAGCTGGAACACCCATTGAAACCCTGCACTGTTTATTGTGTGAAGACCAATCATTTGTGTAATTACAAGTGGCACTGCTCCTGGAATCAATGCTGTATGCGTTGCCATGTTTCAGGATCATGTGGGGGAGGTAAAGATTTTTTTAAAAGTGGCAAATTGGAGAAGGAAAATGCTTGGCTATACATTCCTGTGACACTTTTGGTTCAATAAAGCTTACCATTGGTGAGACATTTTGGGCCAAATCACAGCGGAGTTTCAATTGGTTTATAGTTTTACTGAACTGTTCAAAATCCTAAAAGTAGAATATTGGTTGCTCATGGATTAGTATTCAATTAGCCATTGCCCAACTGTACATTGTATCTGAGGCACAGCCAAGTCTGATCAAGTTCTTGCCTGACATCCACACTACTTTTCATCAGGAGTGACTGAACTGTCATCAGAAGCTGAGTTCCTGACCATCCTGATTAGCCTGGTGGCACAGTGTCAGGTTCCAGCATCCCTTTCATCACTGTAGCTGAGATAAGCACTCATAGCACAGACAAGAATGGCATCTACACTAAGCCATGGGGCTCCTAACTATCGGCCAGTTTTCTTCCAAGGTTGTTTAAGAATTCAGTGTAATTTTTAAAATTGTTCTTTCTGAATTAATTCATTTGTGGACATCGCTGGCATTTTTTGACCACCCCTAGTTGCCCTTGAGAAGGTGGTGGTGAGCTGTTGCCTTGAGCTGCTTCAGTCCTTGTGGTTAATGGATGCTTTTTTACTGAGATAACAATTCTGAGATGGCCTTCCTTCATCCTCCACCTCCAAGTGTGAAACATCATCTAGATTTTCAATCAATTTTCATTACCTTTCTTGTGAGGGTGAAATAAGTAAGGAAAAACTTGGATCAATGCTGGTGGTGCTTCCAGTGTCCCTGCTTGGATTAAATATGCTTCTTTCTCTCTCATTTCCTGGAAGAGTCTGCAAGTTAATAACATCAAAATGTAATCATCGAGGAACTGAGTGAAGAGCTGTTGTGGGTGTGCTCTGTGTGCTGCTTCCGGCTCAAACCGAATGTTATCAAATTAACCATGCAGCTCCCCTGATGACTCAGTCTGTCCTGAGTCAGCTGATCTCACTCAGGATTCCTGCTTCTGCTTACTGTCCACCAACAAGTGTAGACAGATCCCAGCTGAGGATGGGATTGGACAGCATTACAATGTGCTTCTATATGCCTTTAACATAGTTAACATGGGAAAATGTCCCAAGGAGCAATATCATTTGACACTGAGCCACATGAGACATTAGGACATGTGACAAAAAGCTTGTTCGAAATAGTAGATACGTCTTGAGGGAAGGGGAAGGCTTAGGGAAGAAATTCCAGAGCTTGGGGACTAGACAGCTGAGAACATAGCTGCCATTGGGGGGGGGGGGGGATGGTTGGGGGGCACCAGAGACCAGAATTGCAGGAGCACACAGTTCTCAGGGTTGTAGGGACCAGGAGCTTCAACGAGCACAGGAGTGATGGGTGATCAGGAATTGGTGCAAGTTACGATATGGGCAGCAGAGTATTGGATGAGCTCAAGTTCACAGGGTGTAAGATGTGAGGCCAGCTAGGAGAGCTGTAGAATAGTTGAGTCTGGCAGTGATGGATGAGAGTTTTAGCAAAGATGGGCTGGGGTGGAGGCAGAGGCTACTGCAGAAGTGGGAAAAGGTATAGTTTTTAATTAGGAAGTGCACTGAGTAGCCTATTGACACTCGCTATCAAGCCTCGAGCATCAATGAGGTGAGTTACTGGACCTCTACAACATCTGTGAAACTGTAGTCAAAGAAGCCAATGCCTTAATCAGAGGAGGTAATAGAAAATGAGTGGGGGTAGGCTGGGGTAGGAAGCACAACCAAGTTTTGTGTATGTTGTATGCAGAATAAGCTGTACTTTGCTGTGTTTTTTAAAATTATACTTTGGATATTATGTTTGGTTGCATATGAGAGCAGACTTGTTTGTGTAGCTCAGTCAGCAAGTAATTGTAAGTAATCCTAACTACCTTTGCCTACACTCTTTGTGCTTCAAAAGTAAGTCAATATGTGAAGCTTTGTGTGACACTAAGTATTGTTTGAGATGTGTTCTGGTTTAATTTATATAAATATGCTTGTTGAGCATAGCTATTAAGCAACTTTTCCCTTCATCACCCCCACTCGCCTGAAGGTGCTGTCTCTTGTTGGTATGTTCCTGTTTGCTTCCAGCGTCTTTTATGGGACAGGTTACAACTGAGCCCAGTCCTGTCATCACGTGACCTCAATGCGCATTCCCAGCAGGTGTTTACTGGGTAATAGGAGTGGAGGGTGGGACGTGGTCTGGAGGGGTGGTAAGGGTCCCTGGCTGGTTGCGCTAGTGCCTTACCAGAATGCCATCACCAGCCACAATACCCGTTATCCTGTCTGCCACTGGGGAACTTGACGCAGAGTTGGAATTGAATGTAGTGTCTTGTTGTTCTTTGTGACTGTTCAACAGTGTGAAGTTATTTCATCAAGATGCAAGTGGTAAATTGTGTACCTTAGTCCCTGAGGCTTTTTTTTATTCATTCATGGGCTGTGAGCAATATTGGCAATGCCAACATTTATTGTCCATCCCTAATTGCCCTTGTAAAGGTGGTGGTGAGCTGCCTTCTTGAACTGCTGCAGTCCGTGTCGTGCAGGTACACCCACAGTGCTGTTAGGGAGTTCAGGGTTTTGACCCAGTGACAGTGAAGGAACGGCAATATAGTTCCAAGTCAGGGTGGTGTGTGGCTTTGAGGGGAACTTGCAGTTGGTGGTGTTTCTGTGTGTCTGCACCCCTCCTAGGTGGTAGAGGTCATGGGTTTGGAAGGTGCTGTCAAAGGAGCCTTGGTGTGTTGCTGCAGTGCATCTTGTAGATGGTGCACATTGCAGCCACTATGCGCCTGTGGTGGTTGGGGTGTTGATCAAGCGGTTTCTTTGTCCTGGATGGTGTTGAGCTTCTTGTGTATTATTCGAGCTGCACCCTGTATTGCATCGCACCCCTGACTTGTGCCTTGTAGATGGTGGACAGGCTTTGGAAAGTCAGGAGGTGAGTTACTCGCTGCAGAATTCCCAGCCGCTTACCTGCTCTTATAGCCACAGTATTGTAGTCTGTATGTAGCTGCAGTCTTTGGTAGCCTGCTGATGTTTATAGTCTAACTGTGAGTGCACCTCGTTCCGATTATTATCATACACAATATTTTGAATGGTGAGTCTGGCTGAAACTTTGGTCACTTCCTCTACTGTGTCCAAAGCCCTTTGTTAAACTCTGGAAATAAAGAAAGAGAGACTTGCATTTATATAGCTCCTTTCAGGACCACCAGGCACCAATGAAGTACTTTTGAAGTGTAGTCATTGTTGTAACTTAGAAAATACATACAGAACTATCAGGCCTCATCAGGGTCTGTGCATTAACCTGTCTATTGGATGCTGATGGACCTGTCGTCTCTTTACAGCACCCTGCACGTTTAGTATTCCAAGTGTCTGCGGTTCTTGTCCTTTCTTAACAGTGAAATACTTGTGCTTTTGAAGTCACTTGGCTCTATAATCCTTTGTGAAGTTATTTTCATCTTTTATAAAAGAGAAAAGGCCTTGCATTTATACAGGGCCTTTCATGACCTCTGGATGTCCCAGAATGCTTTACAGCCAATTAAGTACTTCTGAAGTGTAGACACTGTTGTGATAGCTTCACTGTTTTTGGCAGTTTTTGTAGACAAATATCTTCAGTGTAAAATACTGATTGAACAACATTCACAAAAGCGAGATCAGCCATCCCAATGGCTCGGAGCCACACAGACCAGAAAAGTCGCCAATTATATTCCTGGTTGCCGAATTAGCTGATCTCTGCCACGACAGTGATCGGGATGGTACAATGGCCCTCTGTGGCCCAGAGCTCTTTGGGGGGTGGGGAAGAGATCAGGAAAAAGCTTCCACTTGAATGCTGCCTTTTTTGGCCTCTCTTGGGACGTCCCAAAACAATTTGCATCCGCTGAAATCATAGGAATTTACAGCACAGAATGCGGCCATGTGGCCCATCATGCCTCTGCTGGCTCTTGGAAAGAGCAGCTGTGCTTAGTCCCGCATCCCCGCTTTTTGTCCGTAACCCTCTAAGTTCCTCATATTCGAACATCTGTCCAGCTCCCTTTTAAAATTAGTTATGGAATTTAGCTTCCACCGCTTTTTCAAGTGGAGTGTTCCAGATCCCGACAACTCGGTGAAAACCTCCCTTCTAGGATGGAGCCTAGGGAAGGGAGTGCAGATAGTCTGTCATCTCATTATCAAAAAGGAGGAGGTGTTGGGTGTCTTGCAAAGCATTAAGGTAGATAAGTCCCCAGGGCCTGATGGGATCTACCCGAGAATACTGAGGGAGGCAAGGGAAGAATTTTCTGGGGCCTTGACAGAAATTTTTGCATCCTCATTGGCCACAGGTGAGGTCCCAGAGGACTGGAGAATAGCCAATGTTCCTTTGTTTCAGAAGGGTAGCAAGGATAATCCAGGAAATTATAGGCCTTACATCAGTGGTAGGGAAACTATTAGAGAGGATTCTTCGGGACAGGATTTACTCCCATTTGGAAACAAACAAACTTATTAGCGAGAGACAGCATGGTTTTGTGAAGGGGAGGTCGTGTCTTACTAATTTGATTGAGTTTTTTGAGGAAGTGACGAAGATGATTGATGAAGGAAGGGCAGTGGATGTTATCTATATGACAAGGTCCCTCATGGCAGACTGCTACAAAAGGTGAAGTCACACGGGATCAGAGGTGAGCTGGCAAGATGGATACAGAACTGGCTCTGTCGTAGAAGACAGAGGGTATCAGTGGAAGGGTGTTTTTCTGAATGGAGGGATGTGACTAGTGGTGTTCCGCAGAGATCAGTGCTGGGACCTTTGCTGTTTGTAGTATATATAAATGATTTGGAGGAAAATGTAGCTGGTCTGATTAGTAAGTTTGCAGACGACACAAAGGTTGGTGGAGTTGCGGATAATGATGAGGATTGTCAGAGGATACAGCAGGATATAGATCAGTTGGAGACTTGGGCGGAGAAATGGCAGATGGAGTTTAATCCGGACAAATGTGAGGTAATGCATTTTGGAAGGTCTAATGCAGGTGGGAAGTATACTGTAAATGGCAGAACGCTTAGGAGTATTGACAGGCAGAGAGATCTGGGCGTACAGGTCCACAGGTCACTGAAAATGGCAATGCAGGTGGATAAGGTAGTCAAGAAGGCATACGGCATGCTTGCCTTCATCAGTCGGGGCATAGAGTATAAAAATTGGCAAGTCATGTTGCAGCTATACAGAACCTTAGTTAGGCCACACTTAGAATATTGCGTGCAATTCTGGTCGCCACACGACCAGAAGGACGTGGAGGCTTTGGAGAGGGTACAGAAGAGGTTTACCATGATGTTGCCTGGTCTGGAGGGCATTAGCTATGAGGAGAGGTTGGATAAATTCGGATTGTTTTCACTGGAACGACGGAGGTGGAGGGGCGACATGATAGAGGTTTACAAAGTTATGAGCGGCATGGACAGAGTGGATAGTCAGAAGCTTTTTCCCAGGGTGGAAGAGTCAGTTACTAGGGGACATAGGTTTAAGGTGCGAGGGGCAAAGTTTAGAGGGGATGTGCGAGGCAAGTTCTTTTACACAGAGGGTGGTGAGTGCCTGGAACTTGCTGCCGGGGGAGGTGGTGGAAGCAGATATGATGGCGACGTTTAAGATACATCTTGACAAATACATGAATAGGACGGGAATAGAGGGATATGGGCCCCGGAAGTGCAGAAGGTGTTAGTTTAGGCAGGCATCAAGATCGGCGCAGGCTTGGAGGGCCGAATGGCCTGTTCCTGTGCTGTACTGTTCTTTGTTCTAGATCTTTGCCAATCATTTTGAGTGAGTGTTTTCTCAATGACCCACATGCTAGAGGGAATAATTTTCGTCTGTCTACTCTTATCAATACCTCATCTTAAAAACCTCTTAACCTTCTCTGTTCCAAGGAGAACAGTCCTGCCTTTTCCTCCCTCTCCTCATTACTAAGGTACCTCATCCCTGGTGACATCCTGGTGAGCTCCTCTGCAGTATGGTCAAGATTGACAGAAAACCCAGCTGCGGTTGCTGCTGCTGATTTAGTGACTTTTTAGTGACCACCACCCCCACCCGTCGTCAACCATCCCATAAGTGAAGAAGTGAACACACATATGAAAGCTAGGCAAGGACAGGATTAGGTTTGGTGGTGATGCCATCCACTGGTGGATAGTCTGTTGGCATTCACCAGCAGTCTGCGTGGGCAAATACCAACCACTTAGTCAAAGTACTGGAGAGCACCAATGAAAACATGGTGGGAACGGACCCCATTGGGAGAGTTAGGGGGATGGCGGGGAGCACTTATCTCATCATTCATGGGAACTTGGATTTGAAGCCATCTTAAAAAATAAGTTTTTTTACATTCCTCTATGCACTCCATTCCCAGAGCAGCCAGCATCTCCTGTGCACATGGTCTGACTGGCCTGAGGCTACTGCTCACTTCACATTCAATACAATTGTATGGTGAGAGAAGTATACGATTGGAAAATGCTGAATCTCCAGGTCATCAGCACTCTTCATGAAATGACTGGCTTTTCAAATGCTGTTTTGTAGCTGCAACAAGTGTGATGTCTGGCACGTGACTCGGCTGTATTTAGGGAGAGAAAAGAACTTGTACTTAGATGGCGCCTTTCACAACCTCAGCTCATCCCGAAGCCCTTTACAGCCAATGAAGTACTTTTTACCATGTAGTCACTGTTGTAGGAAAAACAGCAGCCAATTTGCACACAGCAAGTCCCCACAAGCAGCAATGTGATGAAACATTTTTTGTGATTCTGATTGAGGAATAAATGTTCATCAGGACCTGAGAGAACAGATGTCCCCTCAGTTTAACATCTCACCTGAAAGATGGCATCTCCAACAGTGTAGCACTCCCTCAGTACAGCCTAGATTTTGAGCTCAAGTCTCTGGCATAAGACCTGAACTCACGGCTTCTGACTTGGGTGAGAGTACTCCCTCCGACCCATTACTGACCGGCTTGGAGTGATAAATTGCTAGCTGTGCAATTGCAGATTTTCTCACTCCAGACATGTGTTGTGTCTGGAGAGAGCATTTTGAGCTGTTTGACGCTGGGGTGGAATATTTCTGGCTTCAGGTTTGTCACTGGGGTTGGCACTGATGTGAAAATTTGAGGTCATGAGTTGTGACCACCATGCAGAGATGTACCAGCTTAAAGGCAGTCCTCTTTTCCCCTGCTGAATAGAGTGAGAAATGGGAAAGAGGGAAAAGTACAGGCAGAGAGGTTGAGGAACAGGTAGGGTGGCTAAAATTAAAAATGAATTGGGAGAAATTAATTCAGCAAAGACAGATGAGTCTTTGGCAATATAGGAAACAACATTAAAGGCAGCAGCATTGATGGAGTAAACAAATTGGGGCAGATGTTGCCAGCATTGACTGACACATCATGAATTAAATAAAGATCTCTGCTTCATTTAACAAAATTAAAGATTGGCACTTCACTGGGGAAAATTAAAGACTGAGGATCTTTTGGGGGGAAATTGCTTAAAGGTCTCTTTCTTTTATTAGTTTGGAGAATGTGGGTGTCGCTGGCTATGTGAGCATTCATTGCCCATCCCTAATTGCCCTTGAGAAGGTCGTGGTGAGCTGCCGCCTTGAACCGCTGCAATTCTTGGTGTCATGTCGTAGTGAGGCTGATTGTGAAGAGTAAAACCTCTGGTTACCACAGGGATTGAGTCTTTGACTCACTAGTGGCATTTCTGTGCTGATTTAGAGGGTTCAGGGTTTGCACCTCGCTCCAGACAGTCCCACTGAACAAAGAACAAAGAAAATTACAGCACAGGAACAGGCCCTTCGGCCCTCCAAGCCTGCGCCGATCCAGATCCTCTATCTAAACATGTCGCCTATTTTCTAAGGGTCTGTATCTCTTTGCTTCCTGCCCATTCATGTATCTGTCTAGATACATCTTAAAAGACGCTATCATGCCCGCGTCTACCACCTCCGCTGGCAACGTGTTCCAGGCACCCACCACCCTCTGCGTAAAGAACTTTCCACGCATATCCCCCCATAAACTTTTCCCCCCTCACTTTGAACTCGTGACCCCTAGTAATTGAATCCCCCACTCTGGGGGAAAAAGCTTCTTGCTATCCACCCTGTCTATACCTCTCATGATTTTGTACACCTCAATCAGGTCCCCCCTCAACCTCCGTCTTTCTAATGAAAATAATCCTAATCTACTCAACCTCTCTTCATAGCTAGCGCCCTCCATACCAGGCAACATCCTGGTGAACCTCCTCTGCACCCTCGCCAAAGCATCTACATCCTTTTGGTAATGTGGCGACCAGAACTGCACGCAGTATTCCAAATGTGGCCGAACCAAAGTCTTATACAACTGTAACATGACACTGGGTGGAGACCAGAGGCCTGTCTCTGAATTGTGGTTTGCCGCCCAGTGGGTTACTCATCTGGTGAGTGTGGGTGGCCTCTGCTTTCACTATGGGTTGTGGGAATCTATTGTATAGCACTAAGTATATTATCGTTGGTATTAAGATGGTACGGCCATGGAGGGAGCATTCCCATCACGGCCTGTCAGACTATTAATCAGCCTGCGGATCCTTCCACTACTTCAGGCTACTCTCCAGGGAAGAGTGTGAAGATAGGTAAACAACCACCGCACGGCTTCTGGCAATGAGGCAGCAGGGTCACAGGACTGAAATACCAACCAGGTGCTGGTCAGAAGCCAGCATTTGGGGCAACCATTTAACAAAGGCTGGGGGCTAAAGAAGCAGCACCCCAGTGGTAATACTGCAATTAAACAGAGGGGGCCAGCAAGCAGAACAGGCCTCAGGCACGATCGTACTACTCAGCAAAATAGTAGTCGCTGGGGGGGGGGAAGCACGCAAGACAATGTGATTTTGTAGGCCCCAAAGTGAGCACATAAATTTGCTCACACTTCCCTTGAGCAAGAGGTCTGCTGTTGCCTGGAAATTTGCGACAGTGACATTTTCTGTCAAATATTAAATACTGCAGTTAGAATTAACAGAGCTCGAGTTCATCTGATTGACAGTCACAATGTTAAGTAGCACAACTTCACGCTCACTGTGCCACCTATAGGTGCAATATCATTATAACGTTAAGACCACTCACCAGTTTTAATCTACCTGTCAAAGTATTGATACTGAATTAATTCTGTTTGTCTTCCCCTCTCAGATTTCCTGTTCAAGTTCCTGGTAATCGGCAGTGCGGGAACAGGGAAATCATGTCTCCTCCATCAGTTTATTGAAAACAAATGTAAGTCTAGTCACTTTCTTTTGTCACCGAGTCGATATAATTTAGAGAAGTGCAGATACAAATGCTGGGCAGTTGTTTTGTTACCACCACGACGGGGCTTTCCCTGGAAGGTCTCTGCTACATTAGGTGATTGGAATGTATTTTGCAAAAAGGCTCATTCTCTATTTTTGCACTGTGCAATGCAACCATTTGCAGCAACTTTGTGAGATTTCCTGTTCCACAGTTTTCTGCCCTTACAGCTGCTGCCTCTTGCTGCAAGTAATTATTCTTTGCCTGTGCTGAGGGGTTGGGGTGGTGGGTGGGGGGGGCTTTGCATCACAACTACAGCCAAACCCATTTTTCCTAACCTTGGGGACTGAGGCTGATTCTAACATTCTGCCTGAGACTCGCTAACTTAGTATGGTCCAAAAACTGGCACAGACATGATGGGCTGAATGGCCTCTTGCTGTTCTGTAAGCCACTGTGATTCTTGAAGTTCTGTGTTTGAGAGAAATTTCTGATGGTGAATTACTAGTGTAAACCTGCAACTGCTAACCCATAAAGCAATACATTTGAGCACAGTGCAGTTCAGGGTTTCTTCTGGTGTTCGAGCAGTGCAACACTGGACTCTTCTAACTGAAAGTCCCGTCGGACTCCAAAGGCCCAGGCTTGCTCACCTCACACATTTAATCACTCGTGTGCCCAGTTCCTGCATGGAATGTCATTCTCATACCAGCATACCTATCAGAGAAAACTAATCTCACTCAGCAGATTTTCCCTTCAGAAAGCACCGATCTCTTGCTGGCTGGCACACCATTTTGCACATGCCCCCACCCCACCCTTCAGTAGCTCATTTAAGTGGCCATTACACGTGTGTACTCTGAGAGGTATTGGGAGGGCATTGCCCAATTTGTGCAAAGCCCATAAGTGCACTTTCCAGAATGGCACAGTGAACAGAAACCATGGCTGATTTGTGTTCTCTCTACACACCCCCCCCAGTCACTTTTCCTAGCCTAAGCCTAGTTCACTGAGCAAATTTTAGCAGTTTTGTGACCTAGCCCAGATATGCTAACTCAATACAGGCTGGTATCCAGGTTCATTTTCAAAAACATTTTCAGTATCCAGCATTGCTAATAAGTGGTTGGTGGGAGTGTCGTAGTTTATACCTTTTCTCTTTGCTTTTATGAATTCCTTTGGTTACCATCTCAAAACACTCTCTCCAGTCAAACAGGATTCTAATCACACGATCGGCGTCGAGTTTGGATCAAAGGTAGTTAATGTCGGAGGCAAGACAGTTAAACTACAGATCTGGGACACAGCGGGACAGGAACGTTTCAGGTGAGCCACATAGCTTGTTCTCTATTTCTGTGGTTGCCACAGTAAAGAATGGTATCACTTGTCAATTAAATAGGGATCGCAACATAAAAATCCCGCCTAATCCTTTTTGGTCTGTCTGCTTCTGATCTTAATCTGATCGCTGATCCTGTCGCGAGTGCTGTCTGCAGCAGGATGAGGGAGGTGAATCATCCTAGGTTGATTGCTGTCTCCAACTATGGTTCAGCTCCCTCGCCCTGTGGGCCTCAGTATCTCCCTCAAGCATATAAAATCATGCTTAGAAGTCAGCTGTTTGACCCATCAGTTCTGTGCAGGTAATTTTCTGCAAGTTACCGCATCTAATCCCGCTTTTCGCTCCCCATACCTTTTAATATTGCTGTTTTTAAAGTACCTAATTCGCCATCAGTATGTGTTCCACGTTCTAAACACACAAGATTTTTCTAGACTCTTGTTCAATTCTTTTTGTGCCCTTCCTCTGACCAGTTGAAACACTCTAGCATCATCAATTTGAAGACCTTTATCAGGCCACCCATTGACCTTATTCACTCTAGTTAAAAAAAAAAGCCCTAACTTAAGTTTGTCTTCATAGCTGTAACTCCTGATCCCTGGTAACATCCTAGTGAACCTGTGCTGCACCTTTTGCCATTTCTTGTACATTCTTGCTATGATGAAGTGACCAAAATTGTCCACTGTACTGCATCTGTGGCCTAACTAAGGGCTTGCACAAATTCAGCATTTGCTTTTGTATTCTATGCCTCCAGATACAAAACCAAATCTTCCATCTGCGTGTTTTTATGGCCTCATTCACTCATGTTGCCATCTTTGACTTGTGCGTCGCTGTTTCCTCATTCCATTTATAATAGTTTAGGACACATTGACTTCGCTCCCGTACCCAGTTTAACATTATAACCACTTCCTAATTTTCTTTGCTGAAGCTTGCTGAGGGACTCAGCACAGACACGGAATTTTATCTGGGAGCTTCTGCTCTGTTACTATTACAAGATGTCTTTACCAACCATAAGGTCAGGAGACCAGAGCCTGTTTTTTTCACTCAGCCCAGTGAAACAATTTTAACACATCTCAAGCCTGTGCTCTCCACTTGTGTTGAGAGGCACGGCATTGAGGCCTGGCAAACCAGAGAGATCAGGAGTGCCCCAGGTTCGATTCTTGGTCAGGTCTGGTCTAAGCTGATTAGCAGTAGGTTTGCTACACTTGGTAAATGATGGAAAAGTCAGATAGGCACCATTTCTGTTCCTCATGGTGATCTGCTGACCCTTTCTGGAGACTCTGCATTTGTAGATGTATGAAGAGGGCAGATTGGGTTTGGGTGTGCTGCTACCCCACCCCACCAATATTGGAATAATCCACTGGAATGGCTATCACATTCAGAATAGGGTAAGGTACCAGACAGTCAATTAAGGATGCCCCAGCATACGTCAGTGTCTTGAAGAGGGATAAATGGACAGAATCAAATAAATTCAGCTCTGGCATCTTCCTGGTTGCACTTCTTGCCCAGTGTAAGCACTATTTACCTACATACATTTCCCTTGCTTCTCTGAATGCAGTTGATGGATTTAGTGACTGACAGGACGGCTGATTTGCTCCAATTCTTCAGAAAAGCTCTGGGTTGCTAGAATAAGATGACACGAGTTTCTTTCCCCTGGGAGTCTCGCCAGCCTTCAGAGTTGTCCTAAATGTTTGACGTCCAGGAGCGGAGAGGAGCATGACAGCAGGCATGTTACATGGAAGAATCTCAGATGCAGTGCTAAACAACAAGCATCTGAATTCACACACCTAGTGCTAGAGGCCACTGTTAATGATTGATACCAATTTAGACCTAGGTAGTTCTACATAAATTTCCTCCCTACCAAAACACAGACTGGAATTACTGACAGTTACTAATGTGTTTTTTCTGTATCCCTCCTAATCTAAATACAGTGGCTACTTGCTGGTGTATGGATCCCTGAGTTCCGATCATCCTCTGGTACATTGTTGAAGTGGCTATTTTTCAAGTACGAACCTACACGGTCAGTGGGCTATTTGATTACAGTTAAGCTAATTCCATTCCTTCTGATACTGTGTGGAGAGCACTGGGTGGTAGGATTCTATCCTCCCTAACACAGGCCAATTATGGTGCCCTTATTGCTGCTCCGGCTACGATTATCTAACTCAGCATTAGTCTTAGAGTCTTTTACAGACCTGGGATCAACTCTGGAATCTTCTCTGTATGGCTCAGTACCACACAGTGTTTTACTGACGGAGTCATTGGGGTGCATTGGCTAATGTCTCTGTCTTGTCTCTTTCAGATCAGTAACGAGGAGTTACTACAGGGGAGCAGCAGGTGCACTTTTGGTATACGACATCACAAGGTTTGTTCACTTGTGTTCTGCTGTAAATTGCATAT
This sequence comes from Heterodontus francisci, assembly GCF_036365525.1. NCBI lineage: Eukaryota > Metazoa > Chordata > Chondrichthyes > Heterodontiformes > Heterodontidae > Heterodontus > Heterodontus francisci. The sequence goes on along the minus strand of NC_090410.1, from coordinate 10,511,843 downwards.
TTAGGGATGAAGCAACTTTGGCTTTTTACTTAAACGTGGCAGTGATGCGTATGCCAGATTTTATGATGTGTAGGCAAATGCGAATAAGTAGAATAGTTTTTTTTCCCCTGTCCCTACTCTTGCACATCCATTGGTGTGGGTTCTGGAGCGGCCTACCAAACTGGCCGTTCTATAAGATGGTGAGTGTCACTAGTGTTTCTCCACGGAGGACGTCACAGCTAAGGTCAACTCTGACCTCACCTGACATCCTGCCAGTGAACTTCTCAGCAAGAATGACTGGATATTTTTGTGGAGTGAGAATCCTGGGGTGGTGGGGTGCAAAATCAGCTAGACTTCTACTGAGGCCAGCTACAGCACCTGCGCAGAGTAAAGATTGAAACTGAAATCTTCCTGTTTATATGGCCCAATGTTATTCTGGGCATTGCAGTTACTAACTGAACCATCAGTAGAGGCTGGTGCTCTTTTCTCTAGGAAAGAGAAAGCTGAGAGGTGACCTAATAGAGGTCTTTAAAATTATGAAGGGGTTTGATGCGGTAGATGTAGAGAAGATATTTCTGCCTGTCCTGTTGCGCATTCCTGATTTTAATTGCTCTGCCATTAGCAGCCGTGCCTTTAGCTGTCTGGGCCCTAAACTCTGGAATTCCCTCACTAAGCAACTTCCCTTCTCCTCCTCTAAGAGGCTGCTTAAAACCTACCCTTTTTAACCAAGCTTTTTGGTCACCTGTCCTAATATCTGCTTCTGTGGTTCTGAAATTGTGTTTGTTGAAGCTCCTATGAAGTGCCTTGGGGTGTTTTACTATGTTAAACACATGTTTTGAATACAACTTATTGTTGGGAAATCCAAAACAAGGGGTCATAAATATAAAATGAAAACAAAATGCTGGAAATAAGTGACAGATCCTGCAGCAGCTGTGGAGAGAAAAACTGTTAGCTTTTCAGGTTGACGACCTTTCATCAGTACTGAACGGTCTGAGGGCTCCCTGCTCCTTCCTTGAATTGAGGTCCAACTGTCTCCATCCATCAAGACCTTCCTCTGCCTTTCTGAACTTGTTCCCTCATTAAACAACTTTTCCTTTAACGTCCCTCACTACTTCTAAATAAAAGCTGTTGCTATGGTAGCCCATATGGGTCCTAGCTATGCCTGCCTTTTTGTGGGATATGTAGAAAATTCTTTGTTCTAGTCCTACTCAGGTGCCTTCCCTCACCTGTTTTTCCAGTACATTGATGACTGCATCATTGTGGTTTCCTGTTCTTGCCCTGAACTGGAAAATTCAGTGAAACTTAAAGCAGTTCCGATGAAGGGTCATCGATCTGAAATGTTAACTCTGTGCCTCTCGCCCCAGATCTTAGCATTTTCTGTTTTTACTTCAGATTTCCAGCATCTACAGTACTTTATTCTGGTCATAAATATAAGAAAGTCACTAATAATTCCAATAAGGAATTCATGAGAAAGTTCTTTAGCCAGAGAGTGATTAAAATGTGGAACTTTCTACCACATGAAGTAATTGATGCGAATAATGTAGGTGTCTTTAAGAGGCAGCTAGATAAACATGAGGGGGAAAGGAATAGGATATGCTGATTCAGTGGGATGAAGTAGGGTGGGAGGAGGCTCGTGTGGAGCATTATCACTGGCATGGACCAGTTGGGCCAAATGATCGATCTCTGTGCTGTAATTTGTTTGAAATAAAGGTTCATAAGGGAGGTTTCTTGAAGTACCAATATAAACTGAAGGACAGCTTAGGGCCTGCAATTCAGCTGGCAACCTCCCTGCCCTTGGTGCTCAGAGAGAATGTCTAAAAGTGAAAGGAATGTTGTTTCTTTCTCTTGAATCAGTCCACTGATGAGCTGCAGTGTGATTTTACTGGCAGAAGTTACCATAGGCTTCCTCCCGCCGAGCCCCAGGCTCAACCCCCCACACCCCGGTCTGTAGTTATCCAGATGATCTTATCTAGGGCAGCAGCAGTATTAAGTTCAGAAGAGGCAAATCATGTCAGGGTTCCTGCTGTTGCTCACTGTCCATTAACTCCTGCTGGAAGGGCACGTGTGTGTGGTCATTGAGTCAGACAAGATCTGCCTTAAATGCAGTGACTCTCTGTATTTTGTCCTAGGGGTCAGAAAAATGAAAGCCCATGGCAACATTCTTGTAAATCTCCTCTGTTCTTGAAGTTCTTGCAGTTCCAAAGGCAAGATTGCTCTGTAGATTCATTATTTCTTAATAATCAAGCGCTTAAATGTATTAACCATTTCTAACATTTAAGCAGATAAAGAATGAACTGTGCCCTTTCAGGCACTTGTTTGTCCTTAGCAATTATCCTTAATGCCTGAGGGGCAGTGGCTGAGTTTTCACTCATTGTTCTTTAAAGAATCAATGCTTAATTATTTCTGTCCCTTTAACACCAACTGTATCCTGGCTGATGCATATCAAACATCCTCCTCTTCTCTTAGAAACTGGAGAGCGTCTGAATCATGTTTTGCTACTAGACGCCAAGTTAAAGAACCTATGACTCAGCTCCCTGGTGCCAGTCTTTAAACCACGTTATTCTGTCTGATTAAGTGCGTAAATTTTCCTCTAATACATGATTGAGTTCTGCTTCAGTCACTCTGGGTTGGGAGGAGGTAATCTGTAATTGTACTTTTAGGTGGTTTTCGCTGGTAAGCTCCGCATTGCCTAAAAAAATTCGCACATGCTCCATTACACTGCAATCCTAGTGACAGCCTGACAATGTCACTGAACTCATTCCTGCTTGTTGATGCCTTCACGTATGTGAAGGAAGTGTTTAACTTGTGTACTAAAGCAGAATTTGAATGGCCAAAATACTGCGGATGCTGGAAATCTGAATTGCAAACAGAATTGCTGGAAATGCTGAACAAGTCGGGCAATCTCTGTAGAGAGGAAAGCAGTTAACATTTTGATGGTCAACTGATGCTGTCTGACTTGAGTAAATACAGCTATTTCTGTCTATATCATGGTAAATCTTGGGCAAATATACTTCATTCTTTCAGTCAAATTAACAAATGTGGCCCCTCCCAAAATATCTTCTGTCCCTTCATTTTCTCCAGTCGTCTTTAGACTGTCATGTTTCCTGTTGAACTGGCTTTTCTTTGATTTTCATCAGTCAAGTTGCCATTCGAGTTGTACTACATTAACCCGTTTCTGTGTAGCACCGTCAAGGTAATAAAACATTCTAAAATACTTCGAGATTACAAGTCTGAGGCATTCATACTGAGACTGTAGAGAATTCTGATCATGCCTTACCTGGAGTCAAAGAACAGTACAGCACAGGAACAGCTTAATTTTAGTCACCAAGGCATTCTGAAACTATCCAGGCCTTGGATTCAGTGCTGAAAAGATTCAGGGGGCTGATTTATTGTGTTGGCATAATGAAGTATGAGATAAAGGCTAGAAACCCTCAGGTGCTTCAACCTGGAAATTGGCCTAATGGACAAGGACTTCATAGAAATTCACAAGTCACTAAACAGAATAGGAAAGATAAAGCTGGAGTATTATTTCTAAATTAAACCACAAATGCAGGGATGGGAAACTGGTAAAAGCCAAGTTCTTATCGGATGTCAAGAAACACTTCAGACACTGAACTATATGTGGAACAGACTTCCTGATAGGGTAATGACAGCATAAGCTGTGGAAATAAGTTGAGTGTTTTAATGAGGGGTGTCGTTGGAAGCGTGAGCAAGGTGGGTTAATTGGCTTCACGGCTGCATTGACCTCTCTGAACTACTAAAGTTAACCAATATGATTCCCCTAAAGCAACTTTTCACTGTGTGAGAAGAGAAATGAAGGAATCTTCACATCAGGGAATCTGTTTCCAGGAGATCTGTGGTATAATAGAATAAACATACGGGCAAGAGTGGACCATTCAGTCACCGAGCCCATTCTGCCGTTCAGTTAGATCATGGTTGATCTGTATCTTAACTCCATCTACCTGCCTTGATTCCGGAACCCTTATTAGCCTTACCCAACAAAAATAAATGTAACGCGTCCTTTGTTTTCTTGTCCTGTGAAGCCGTGAGACCTACAACGCACTCACAAACTGGCTGACGGATGCCCGGACGCTTGCCAGTCCCAATATTGTCATTATTCTCTGCGGGAACAAGAAGGACCTGGATGCTGATCGAGAGGTCACGTTCCTGGAGGCATCACGCTTTGCACAAGAAAATGGTAACGGTTCAATTATTACCCAGCCAACCTGAAATTTGCTAATCTGAGGAGATCTTTATTAACCTGTATTGGGCAATTGGTGGCCTTAACAGTCTGGCTCAGCTAAGACCTGCCAACTGAAGGAACCTGTACCGAGAGGGGAATGGCTTTTGTAAGAATCAAATTTAGTTTCCCTGCCCGCCCCCACCCACCCCCCGCAGTATTCGCTGCTCCTCCTGAAGATACCAGCTCATGATTGGGCGCGGTTCCACAATGCTGGCAGTCCTCTGCTCGCACCCAAAGGGCCAAACTAATTGAATTGAACATGGTACAGCAGCAGGCTATTTAACCATGGGAGGCATCACAGCCAAACCTGTTCCTATCCTTGCTCAGTGTCCACAAAAGTCAACTTTCCGGCATTTGTCATTGAATGGTGACCCAGGTTAGTAACCCTGAAGGATATTTTTACGCCCATTCCCAAACAAAAGCCATTGCAGCATCTCTGTGCAGATCAGCACAGACCAGGAATGGGGTGTGGGAGCTTCCTGGTCTATATAGCTCTGTGCTGGAAAATTCATGATTAGGAAATAAACACCTGACTGAAGCAGCCAATCCGATGATTGGAAGTCTGAGCCCTGCCTGTGTTTGTGTTTTTACTCTTTATAAATCCAGGAATACAGACATCGATTGTGGTACCCCAGTTAGGATCAGCTAACTCCATATGATATTGAACCTGTGACTTTCTGGTCTCTCAGGCTCTGTACTGCACCTGCCCACCAACCCTGATTTGTTTTTTCCCTCCCCAAATCCCAGGACCATGCACTGTCTGGAATGCACTGCCTGACATGGTTGGGAAGCAGATTCAATAATGCCCTTCAAAAGAGAATTGAATATAGATGCGAAAAGGATTAATACATGTGGCTATAGGGAAAAGGCAGGCGAGTGGAGCTAATTGGAAAGCTCCTTCAAAGAGCCAGCACAGGTACAATGGGCTGGATGACTTCCTTCTGTGCTGCAAGATTCTTGGCTGAGAGCAGAGGCTGGCAACCAGGCACTCATCAGTCTTGTGCAAGCCAGCGCCAGGAGACACATAAGGGGCAAGAAGTGAACTCTTATTGCCCTGTGCAGAAGCACCTATAAACCCCAGCAGTCATGTGGCTGAGATCAGTAGCGGGGATGGGGGTGGAAGTGTACGTGTGACTGGTTTCCTTGTCTGCGCATTGCGACTCCTCTGGGCCGCGATGGTATCAGATGCGCGCACACAGTCTCTGGTGCAAGTGTGTGACTGTGTAGGTTTTTTGAGGGTCTCACGAGGTCTTTTGGTTTTTCTGGCACAGAGCTGATGTTTCTGGAGACCAGTGCGCTGACTGGAGAAAATGTGGAAGAAGCATTTCTGAAGTGTGCCAGGACCATTTTAAATAAAATTGAATCAGGTAAAGTAAAATAATTATTGCACGCTGCTTGCTCGCTTTCCACCTGCTGCTAAATCAGAGGTACCTCTTCTTTCCACCACCACCCCCTCCACCCAGCTCCTTTCCTGGCTTTGCTGATGAGCAGTTCCAAGAGCACTGATGGTCCTCCGTTACCCAAAAGTGGTCATTCGTGTTAGCCCAGATGTCAAGTGTTGACATGATATTCAACCATGGCAGGCATCACAGTAAAGTGTCACATGATATTGCAGTGTATGCTGGCAGTGGATAGTGACCAAAAACAGTTTGTTTATTTGTAACTTAACTGACCCCCCATGTTCCCCCGTCACTCCCGATTGATCCGGATGTTGTGTAACAAGAGGTTTCAGTTTCTTCTCTCCAGCTGAATTCTCAATTTTAAAAAAAAGGGACACACTTTTTTTTTGACTGAGTCTTTAAACCAAGTCTGCCTGCTCAGGTGACTGTTAAAGATTCCATGCACTCTTTCAAAGCGGAGTAGGGAGTTCTCACTGTATCATTCCTCTCTCAAGCCAAAAATAAAATGCATTAACTGGCCATGAATCTCATTGTGTGATTTTGATCAGAAAATGGCTGCCATAAGAACATAACACAAGAAATTGGAGCAGGCCCTTCAAGCCTGCTCCGCCATTCAATGAGATCGTGGCTGATCTACTTCACCATTTTTCTGCACTACCCATTTATTCCTTGATATTTTTAATATGTAGAAATCTAGTGATCTCAGACTTGAACGTACTCAACGACTGAGCCTCCACAGCCCTCTGGGGCAGAGAATTCCAAAGATTCACCACCCTCTGTTCAAAGAAATTCCTCCTCATCTCAGCACTAAATGGCCTACCCCCTTTATTCTGAGACTGTTCACTGGTTCTGGACTCCCCAATCGGGGAAACATCCTTCCTGCATCTACCCTTTCGAGCCCTGTAAGAATTTTGTATGTTTGAATGAGATCACCTCTCATTCTTCTAAACTCCAGAGAATAAAGGCCCAGTCTATTTAATGTTTCCTTATGTGACAGTCCCTCCATCCCAGGAATTAGTTTGGTGAACCTTCATTGCACTCGCTCTATGGCAAGTTTATCTTTCCCTAGGTAGGGAGACCAAAACTGCCATATTTACCAAAAACCACAAATTCAAAATAATTTGTTAGAAACACTGAGATTTCAATGCCGCAATATTTGCTTTCCTGGCTGGTCTTCCATCTTCCAACCTTCATAAACTTGAGCTCATTCAAAACTGTTGCCCGTATCTTAACTCTTAAAACTCCTGTTCACCCTTGTGCTGACTGACCTGCATTGGCTCCCAGTCCAGCCTCAAATTTAAAATTCCCATCCTTGTTATAATCCCTCCATGGCCTCACTCCTCTAATTCTGGCCTCTGGTACATTCTTGATTTCCTTCATCCCCATTGGTGGCAGTGCCTTCAGCCCTGAAATTCCTTCCCTAAACCTTTCTGACTCTCCACCCCATCTGTTTTAAGATATTCCTTAAAACCTACCTGTGACTAAGCCTTTGTTCACCTCCCCTAATATCATCTTATGTGGCTCGGTGTCAGATTTTGTTTGATAACATTCCTATGGAGTGCTTTGGAACATTTTACTACATTAATGGTGCTACATAAATAGAAGTTGTTGATCATGTGTTTCGGAGAGGTGAGAAGATGTGGTATAAATGCAAGTCTTTTAATTATATTTTCTGCAGTTAGCCCACCAGCAAAGTGGCGGGCTTGCCTGGTTTTTCAATGTACTATATTTCCGGGTTGTTAATTACATGGTAAAGCAAGCGGACTCAGTTTTTTAAATTGACGGGATTAGGAGCCCTATGGGTTCTATGCAGTTCTCAGGATAGTGAGGTAGTAATGATGGAATAAAAACAAGAAATGCTGGAACCACTCAGCAGGTCTGGCAGCATCTGTGAAAAGAGAAGCAGAGTTAACGTTTCGGGTCAGTGACCCTTCTTCGGATGATGGGTTTGCCGAGATGATTATTCCTATGGATCCGTTGCTCACTGGTGAGATTTGCTGAGTTTCAAAAGCATTGCAAGTGGGTCAAGAAATTTATTCTGCTCTGCAACTCCCACCCGTTCACCCTCTCCTGTCCTAAAAGTGCAGCCTCACCTCACTAAGTGACCATTCTTCTCGTCTTTCTTTGCACAGAGTGTGCTGGCGGGTAGGAGAATTTAGACCAAGTTACCCCATTCATTTGTGCTGGAGCCTAATGGGCTCTTGGCCATGTTGTGTGTGCAGTGAACACCCCAGCTGTCTAATGGGGAAGGTTGCAGATGAAACAGATATTTTTTCTTTTTACAAACTTGCAGGTGAGCTAGACCCTGAGCGCATGGGCTCAGGAATCCAATACGGCGATGCCTCGTTACGTCAACTACGGCAGCCAAGGGGCATGCAGACACAAAACAAACAACAGTGCAACTGCTAGGCACAGCGGCAGGGACTTGATGCTGCAGAGCTCAAGAAAAAGAAGGTAAAGTCGCTATGTATTCAGGAGAGGTCATCCTCAGTGTGAGGAGACGCAATGAGAGTGGGACTGGCCACTAGTGGGCTTATTGGGTTAAATTATGAGGACAAATTGCACAGACTAAGCATGTGTACCCTTGAGTATAGATGATTAAGAACTTTCCTAATTGAAGGGTTTATCGTGAGTTAGTAGATAGAAAGAAACTATTTCCTCTGGTGCGAGTCCAGACCAGGAGGGCATAACCTTAAAATTAAAACTAGGCTGTTTAGTAATGATGTCAGGAAGCACTTGCAACACAAAGGCTAGTGAAATCTGAACACTGTTCCTCCAAAAAACTGTTGAGGCTGGGGGTCAATTTAAAATTTTTAAACTGAGATTGATAGATTTTTGTTAGGCAAGGATATTGGGAGGTATGGAACTAAAGTGGGTGAGTAGAGATGCAGATCAGCCATGAGCTAATTGCATGGCGGAACAGACTCGTGGTTGAATGGCCTCCTCCTGTACTTTGACACTTCCTCAGAGACCTGGATTTAAATCCTGTTCAGATTCATGGGATGATGGTCTTTTCAACCCGCTAATAAACGATCTTGTGTGAAGTACACTTGGGGAAGTTCCTGTGTGTGGACCAAAAGCACAAAACCGCTGTTATGGTGCGAATTGCCAATCTCCGAGAAGCTGATAGGGGGAAAATATCAGTTTATTCAAATGGTGGTGAAATAAAGTCTATTGCAGTGAGTCTGCCAGTAGAGTAAGAATTAACTAGCACTGCTGAAATAAAGGTTAAATAACAGGTGGCTTGTTCTGAAGTTGTCTGAGGCACATTCGTGGACAGTGTAGAGGGAGCTTTACTCTGTATCTAACCCTGTGCCGTACCTGCCTTGGGACAGCAGGACACCAGAAGGTACATTTACTCAATGGGCCACTGGCAGAGCTCAGTGTGATTAATGGCAGTAACATATCCTTGCATTCAGGTGAAGTTAATGCAAACTATTCAAACTGCACTGTCACAGTTTGCTTTGTTCTCTTTAAGGCTAGAAGTACCTTATAGTTTGTTTCAGATTTTTCTTTTAGGATATTAAAGGTGTTTGACTGTCTGACATTATACCAGTGGCTACATTTCAAAAGTACTTCATAAGCTGTAAAACACTTTGAGACATCCTGGGGTCGTGAAAGACTTATGGAAAGGAAGTTCTTATTTACATGACGATATATCTGACTGCTGTTTTTCTTCTCCAACAGTGCTACAAGTCGATCAGTTTGACGGAAACCTTAGGACCAGAAGGTGAAGCACTGGCCTTGGCTGATTTTTTTCCAGGTGTTGGTGCCTTGCCTTGAGGTCTAATGACCCAGAGATCCCACCTGTACAGTATACTGTGTGTCATCTGCCTGTTTAGTGAGCAATCCTTACAATTCCAATGTTTTATACAACTGTATCCCTTTTGGTTGGCCTTCCTAGCCACATAACTCCACAGGGTGCAAAGAGGAAAAATAATCGCTTTTTAAAAACAAAAATTGAAAGTGCACACGAGCGGATGTGTGAAATGGTTCATTCTCTCCCATTGGGCTGTTTAATTTTTATTTCGGTGAAGTGATATTTAACTCATACTGTATTGGCCGACTCCGTGCAATAGACTTTATTCACCACCGCCATTTTGAGTATATTTATTGTCCAAAGTGGCCAATGTATATAGAACCCTCCTTTCCCATATAACAGACAACTTGTGCTTTAGTGCCAGTGGCTCAATGTAACGTTTTTATTTAACTTTCTTACAATTGAGAACATCTTCAGTTGGTCTCAATCCCATCTTCAGTGTTGGTCAACACTTCATTTTTGCACTGAGTGACTGGTCTCCATTTGCTCATATTTTGCTTACCGGTTTTGCTAGTCATTGCCTCCTATTCTACGATATTCCTTGCCCAACTTCAAACTGCCTTGCTTGTCTCCTGATATCTTTCTTGCACCGTTACTCCAACGGTTATGCATTTTCTCTGTAATGAGTTTTACTGCTTATCTTATGACATTGCCTTAGTTTGTGCCGTGCTCTATTACCCTTCTGCTCTGTGCCCCATAAGCAGCTTCAGTCAGCACCCACTCATGTAAATATAGGAACAGGCATATTCCCTTCTGCGCCTGTATCACAATTTAGTTAGATCGTGGCTGACCTGTACCATAAATCCACTAAATCGCCTTTGCTCCATACCCCTCGATACCCTTGCCCAACAAAAATCTATCAAACTTGGTCTTAGATTTCAATTGACCCAGCACCTATACAGCCTTTTGAGGAGACTTTTCCAGGTTTCCACTGCCCTTTGTATGGAAAAAAAAAAGTGCTTCCAAATTTCATATTTGGAGGCAGATGTTAGTCAGGGGGCTATGGCAATGGAGTCTTAAGGTGGCCCGTCTTCACCCCAACCGGCCCCAATACCTCACAGCAGAATGGGTTTGACTGCCTTCCTGTCCTGACCTTGATCAAAAACTGAACATAGAAGGAGTTGGTTGCCAGTCCAGTTCCTATTGTGTTGTGGTGCCAGGGTGTAAACCCCACCTCCATTCATTGCCATCTGGGCTATTGAGGGTGAATCTCCTCCATGCCCTCTCGTTCCCTCCTGGGAAACCTTTACTGATCAAACGCATTGGTGACCCAGTGTAAATATTTAGTGTGTTTAAAAGGAGGTCGCCACCCAACACCATGCAACTACTTATAAAGTTTGTAGATCTTTACTATGTCATTGCATCTTGGAACATTCAACCAAGTACCCTGAGCCAAAAACTCCACTGGCTGAATAAATCTAAGTGCGAGAGTCGCTCTTGCTGGATCAGCTGTTACTGAGTGATTAAGCTGAAAGTTGTTGGGAAGAAAGGTTTTGTTTCCGTCCACCTTGAACATAGCAGCTGCTTCAGGCTGTACAAACTAGCAGGTCTGGCATTATCTTCAGATTTGTACCTTGTGCCTTCCTAAACCCCCCTCACCAACCTCATTGCGTGAGGAACAAAGAATTGACTTCATTTTAATTTCCTTGTAGTCTTGGAAAATACAAGTCGAACTGTTTCTCAAATAATATTCCTGTCTCCGGACTGAGCACAGACTCCTGTTTTAAAGGAAGTTTTGGAACAGATACTGCTTTCTTGCAGTGGTCATATGTTATATTACCACCACTCCTTCCACCCACCCCCCACCCCATGGCACCCACCAAATGCATCCCTTAACCAAGTGGATTCTTTTCTGCTGAGTTATGTATACAGCCCAGTGCATCTGCCAACAAAATGTCGCCCCCTCTGAATCTTCCGGCCTGCATTTAGCAAGCCATTTTACTGTGAGGGGTGTGCTCTGCCATAGAGCTTGATAAATGAGGGCTGCAGGGTTCTGAGGTAGCAGCTAACAGCAGGTCGCAGCTAACAGCAGGTCGCAGCTTTTAATATGCTAACATTTCCAGTAGGTAAATTCATTGGGCTTTTCAATCAGGCAGAACAGGAACATGCTGTGTTAGCGGATCTCAGTTTGAGCAGGAGGCACTGTATTTGGTTTGGTGTCACTAAGCAGAGCTGGCGTTGCTGCACCTGATCATTATCTGATGTGTGCTCTGTTTATGAACAGGTTTGGACAGAATTGAGCTCAGCTGTGATAGGAACCTTCCCCACCCTGACCCAACCCCCAAGGTTGAATTACCTAATGATATTCACTGCCCTGGCGCGCACAGGAAGAATGGTGATCACTTGCTGCAGTACCAGAGAGTGGCCTTTGGCTCTGGAACTTTACAACAAAAAGAGTTTTCATTGTCTGGAGAGGCTGGAGCGAAGTGCTCTCACCAGTCTGTCTAAGTTCTCCTTAGCCTAGTGTCCCTTGTTTGTTTCTAACCCTGGAGTAATAAAACTGTTGCTAAACAGAACTGTGTAGAAAATTTATTCCTTCACAAGTAGGGAACCTCGACAGTTAAACTGTTTGGTACTTTTCAAATGCAGTCTTGTCTCATCATTTAATCTGTTGCTAATGCTTTCCCAGTAGAGCAGTTTTCAAATGTCCAAGGTGGCTCATTTTATCAAGTTTGAGCTAATGCAAGCCGAAAGTAGAGAGGTTACCATAAAATATGCCAAAGTCTTAGAGCTGTGCTACTACTCTACATATTATATACTATTGGACCATATGGTAAAACACAAAAGTGTTTTACAGCTTTAACACAGTTTTACATTATGTATATTTTTATAAAAAGACTTCAACCTAATCCAACCAAACTTAACTGACCTCTGCTCGACCTGACTGAGTTCTCACCAACCCTGACCAGCTCATCTCGTCCTGACTCGATGCAGCTGAGCTCTGCTCAGCCAGATCCCACCGAGCTCCAATTGACCTGAGCCGGACTCAACTGGACCAGCCTGAGTTGGACTCAACCAAGCTTGACTCTCTCCCGACCGAGCTCAATCCCAAGCCACCCCTGCCATACGTGCTTTGGCCAAACTTGGATGATTAACGGCCAACTATGTTTTCTACAGTGAAAGAGGAAAATAAAGGATAGATATCTATCACACCATCACTTGCTGCAAAACTCTTAACTCTGTCCATTGCACTGTTGCAAATTCCCTTGGAGTAGAACTCATTGGTTTGGCGTCGTGTTGCATCTGAGGAAGGAAATTTGGTAATTAGAGGGTTAAAGCCTGTTATCCATACTGGAAGGTTTGTGTGTTGCTGGCTGGTGAGGACATTACTAAGCAATGAGCCTAATTCTCCCCCCTCACACTTTATAGTGTATTTTATTAAAAGCATTATTGCTGTAAAAGAGGATATTACTTCCTCAGTAAAACCCTGTGCCTCCCCACTTTAACTTTGACTCAATTGGTATTAGCTTATAATGTGAACCCCTTCCCTGTCAAACCGCACAACAAAAGTTAGCATTTATAATGGACCAGTAAGGAAATATTTCCATCAGTGGTAGATACTCCAAGGATAAACCTCCTAGAAGGAAGGTAGAAGTTAGGATAATGTATATAGTTTAAAATTTGAGAGTGCACTCCATGCTAAAAACACACCTGGGGTTGGGATAATGATTAAACCACACAGTTCCGTACTGGTGTTTTATGATGTCGCTTGACCTAGAATATGTTACAGGATCGGTTGACACATTGCCCGCGAGATGCCCAGCTCTCAGATGTGCCATGCCATCTGGCACCTCAGAGCGGGACTCATGATGTGGCTTTCTGTCATGCTCTTTGACCTATTTTTCCATGTGTATCTTGGCCTTCAGTGCTGGTGTTGTCTGACTGGGTTGCTGTGCAACATTCGTTTATTGCTCCCTCTCCTCTTGCTGTCCTGCAACAGAAAGCAAAGGAATTTTGTACCAGCTTCCTTACAGAAAGGGCATTATTTAGCATAAATAGCATTACTGTAGTTTTGTTTTTCCTCTAACAGTGAGGAAGTATCTTGCCCTGAAGCAATGGTTCACAGTAAGAACGATTGAAAGCAGCGGCTTACCATGTAAGAATGACAGGCACAGCCCCCCTTTCCCTCACTTTTGATGCTGCAGTTTTTCAGAGATTGGCCATCAAGCAAGACACTGGGATGGTGGCAGTCACCAAAAAGTTGGCCACGCTGCTATAGAATTTGTTGCGAGTAGATGCTTGGCATTTGTCTCAGCTACAGGCTTTCAGTTTTTCTTGGGAGTCGATTCCTAAGCTGCCGTTCGGCAGAGTTTATTATTCTATTGCTGTAACTGTGAGGAGGCTTTCTGACAGCTCACCAGATTGTCTGCCAACCAGTTAAGACTTTTGGCTATTCTCTCCTCAGTTGTGCAGGCAGCAAACATTGATGGTTTGAAATTTTTCCATTTAATGGTAAGTACCGAGTCGGCAACACTCCACATCTGGGCCCACATCCCTTTCTCTAGGATCTGTATCAGCTGAGCATGCAGTCCAGTAAAAGCCTATTAGTGGGTTGATTTAAATACACAGGCCCTGAATTCTTACCATGAGATACTAGCAAATGAGTGCAGCCCTCAACGTGAAATTCTTTCCTTGTATCTTCAGTCATGCATTAACCTGTTTATATTTAGTACCTGAGGCTAGGTCTCTAACACAATGCTGCTTCCACTAACTATTCGGACCCCAACCCCTTTAAGCAGCATTCAGTATATCTGCCACAACCAAAAATGCTGCGCATTCTCTTTTTCTGTTCTCACCTATCTGCATGTTAACTTCCACACGCTCATTGATCTTCAATTCAAATACAGCTGATCTCTTAAAGTCACTTTCCGAATGTGTCCCTCATGGGAGGGGGGTGGCGGGGGGGAAGGTCTGATCAAATGGAGTCTTTGGTTGCTCAGGAGAAAAACAGATACAGTCTGAGTTTCCCAAGAAACACTCGCTTGGAACACTATGCACCCCTCTGATTCATTTATTTGACTGTATGATCAGTTTTGTAAGAGGAATTCTCTATCCTAATGCACCTTTTTTAAGACTTTGAATTGTATCAAACAAACGTACAATTTGTACAGCTTTTGCTAAAAATTCTAGCATCCTTTTTTTCTTCTCTGAATAATTGGTACCGTTTTACCCCAGGTTTGTACTCAGTTTTTGCAGGATGCGGTAGTACAGGAATATCAAGAATATCGCTGAGTTAAATATCCCTGTACCTTGGCCTTGCCAGCTGCAGAGAATGTCCACATCTTGGGGTTGTGGGGAGGAGATTGAGCACTTTTTGAAAAGTGAGCTTACCCAATGTCTAGTTCATTCATTTTGTCAAAGATGCTGAGACCATCATTAGTCACTCTCCAACTGATTTCTATTGTGTATAGAACTGCATACTGGCCCACTGGACTGGACCAGTTATTTTTGCACTGCATCTGTAGCGTGTCACTGGATTACTCGTTTTGCTGATGGGCAGAGCCCTGGCAAATCATCAGGAGATTTAACAGTTTGTTGCATTTGGGACTAGACGTTTGAAGCGATGAGCACCTCTTATGGTGGGCTATCTATGCAGACCTGATTTATCCCATCTACCAGTGCAGAGCAGCTGGAAGATTTTGTCCCAGTATTGTGGTATAACCTGTGGAGATATTGAGATTCCTTGCTGGGGAAGAAAGGCTGGGGTAGAGTGGGGTTCGACACTGGAAAACCGGGGAGAGCCCAAGCTGTGTTTCTTATAATCCTGTCTGCGCCATCTAGGGAGTGGGGGATTTGTTTGCACTAAGGTGGTTCGCACCAGTTCCCTGAGGCACATCACTAACTGCACAGCTTGCTGTGTTATATTGTCTCTGGTCCTGTAAAGGTTTCCTGTTCTTACAGAATTCTGCTGCTTGCTGATCCCCTCTCATCCCGCAGGTGGCCACGTTGGCGGTTCCCTCTTGGGACTAGAGTGTTGCGTACACCCGTTGCACAATGCATGAACAAGCATTTCATCAGAAAGCATTCTTGAGTCATATTTGGCCAGACCAAAGTATTGCAGTGGCCTGTCGGTTCTCCAATCCAAACGTTTTGCCAATACTTCTTCCTGAGGTCACATTACCCCTTTGATCAGGCAGTCACGTTTCTGTTTATTTGGCATACAATTTGACGAGGTGGTTGAGTGAGTGAATGTGGTTCCGTATTGGTTTGGCAATGATACAGAGCAGATTTGATCTCAAGTCTTGTTGTGTTATCGTGTCTCGGACAGGGCAGGATGTTAGAATTGGCTTTGGCACTAAGTGTGGGGATGTGAGCTTTATTTTTTTTAAAAAAGGGACCGGACTGAGCCATGATGCCCCTTGTAGCCAAATAGCCTGCTGATGCTCTCTTCACGCATGATGAGTGGCAGCTTTGGTGAGACAGCAGAAGCCTTCGGTACAGAAGGAGGGGAGACCTCTCAAAACTGTGGTTGCATTTCCTTTGAAGCACAAGAAGGAATTTTTTCCAGTCACCCCACAGGATCCAGAATTGCGATTGCTCAAACTGGCACCCACTTCCCCTGGTGCCCATCACCAGTGTCCTCCTTTGTGTCACAATGGCCTTTACTTACAATTAAACTCCAGAAAATGGGACTCATAGACCCAATTCTATTTCGCTAAATGAAATTCGTTGCAGTCACAAACAGCGCCTATAGCTGCGGCACTTGCAGAATTCCCATCGAACTCCCATATTGCAGCATTTTTAAAAATGGATGAGATGGTTGTTGGGATGCTGATGGCCAGTATGTATATATGGAGCTTAGTCTATACTCTGATGTAAATAGGTTAGGTTTTTGATTTTGTCTCGTGTTTTATGCTGTTTTTGTCAGTTATTTATTCGTATATATGTTGTAAGTTTTGCTGTGATTATAACCATCCTTAAACTGCACCTCAAGTGTCTGCGCCCATTCAAAGGAACGGATGTGAAATCCAAAGCTAATTGAGCTACAAATCTTGAGTATTGGAGCATTGAAGACTGTTGTTTTGCTGACAGTTTTAACACTTGTCAGCATTGTTGCTCAATATGACGAACGGATGTTGTAACTTCCCTGCGTTGTGTAATTCTGGATGCCTTTGTGTCTTCTATGTTGCAGCATTCTTCATTTGGGGTAGGGGTAGGACTAGCTCCTCATCTTCCCCAGACGTGAGCCTTGGTGCTTGTTGCTTCCCCTCCTTGCCACTGTTACTGTAGCGTTTGTAACTGACTTGACTGGGCCCCCCTTTCTCTGTCCCTTCCCGTGACCAGGAATCAGATGTGAGCCAGCAGCATCCAAGGGTTCTAACACACTCTAACCTTGTCCCACTGTAATTGGTAATTGTGCATATTGTGCTGAGTCCTGCTTGGCCTGCATTTGGAGCACAGCCGCACTTTGCAGCCAAGCGGCTCCTTGTATCCCGTTTCCCATAGCAGACCTGCGTGCCTCTAAACCTCCTTGGGCAGCAAGACTTGGGGAGGGTGGAGTCGGGTTGGTGGGGGGAGCAGGGAGAGAGAGAGAGAATAGCTTCCAGGACAGCAAATGAAAGCCACAGAAATAGCCCAACAAAGTTTCTTGTAGGAACTGCCCACTCTGGTGTGATTGTCCACATGGGTGAGCTTTTAATTTCAACCACTGACATAGCCCTGTGTTGCACTGTTCTGTGTGGCAATGCCCCGACAGTGGGTTCTAAACAAGCCTGGCACAACACTTTGGCACAGACTATGCTGTAGCAGAGTGCGGCATTTCTGAGAATGGAGAGAGAGGAGAGACAATTTTTAAAATGCTGCTGTTTCCAGGCAGATCAATCAACTGCAGACCGTACACTCAATGAAGCTGCTTGCTTGCCCCACTTTCCCTCATTGCTGCCTTGTTTGCCCCACTTTCCCTCATTGCTGCCTTGTTCATTGTAGTTACTGGAGGTTGGAGAACTGAGTGCAAATTTTTGTGCTTAAAAATCAGCTGGAATGAAGGGAAGAATCAGGCTTCTGAGTACTTTGCGCCTTTCTCACCGAGTTCAGACCTCAGCTTAAATCTGAGCGTGTTCCATATGGGCAAGAGGAGTGTCCAGAATAATTGGAACCATTACTGCTGCTGACACTTTGCTGAGTTTTGCGACAGGAGTTGCTGAACCCCTCTCTTCGATGCTATTAGCCTTTTGCAATCTGATAACATCAAAGACCCTTAGAATTCTCCTTGGAGACCCCAGATTGTATAGTAGCAAATTACTCACTGACCACATTTAGAGCATGCAGTTTGGAAGGGAATGCTTGCTGGGAACACCTCCATGCAACTGAGGAGTGAGGATGCCAGTAGTATTGTCTTCACCTTGCATGACTGCCACTGAAAGAACTGCTTTAAACGCTTTGCAGTGCAGTCATATACACTGTACAATCAGCTCAACTCTGCCACTGCCCCAAAGGATTGGTTATCAGTTTGCATTCCCCCAACTCCATATCATGTTTCATGTGATACTCAGTTCTAGAGCCCCAAGACTTGTGGAGTTTGATTCCTCTGCCATTGCATAGGAATGCTGGGCCCCATGTCTCTCTCACGCTCACTGGTACCAAAATACCTGTTGTATTTGTAATGTTTGGGCCTCTGCCTTTTGTTTAAAGTACAAAAGCACCATTTACCAGTGTTGTGCAAGGCTGCCCTTGTGTTCTAAAATGACATCAGTGTCCTGAAGAAGTACATCTCTCCTTTCTGTAACACTCAAGATTATCGGTGCTCCTCTACTCCCCTTGGTTTGTTTGTGTTAAATTGCCATTGAGATGATGAGCCCCTGCCCTCTACCTGATTACTGTCCTGTTGGAAAGTGCATGTGCAATGGGGAGAGGGCAAAGATGTGGCATGGCTACGAGGGCCGCCTTGACCAAACAAGCTGCCAGTGCTTGTTATCTGGATTCTCGCGGGGGTGAGGTGCTGGAACCTGCTTGGTGCCCATCAAACCACACCTGAGAAAATGTACTTCATTATTGGACAGGGGCAGCGAATAAAATTGGGGGGCACACAGTCTCCTCCCCACTCCCCTATCTATAGTCATATCTGATGATTGTAACAAGCTTTTTGTGCCCTTTGGAATCCCATTCAGGTGAAGACCTGGGTTTGTGTGTTTCTGAATGATGGAACGATTCCCCTCTGATGACATGAAGTTCAGCATTACTCCCCCTCCCCACCCCCACCCCTACCCAAGAAAATAATTATCTAAAAATTTGTGAATCTAACCAGGGACTCGGTACTTGACATGGTCACAGTTCTGACTTTCGGAGTGTAAGTGCAACAATGCACCTAACAGGCTCTACTTTCACCAGACCAGAAGACGCCTTACCTGATGGCCCCTCCTGGAGATCTGGGTCATGTTCTCCTTCGGGTCTGTCACTGGACAAGGGAAGAAGCCTGCCACACTTTTGGCACATGTGCCTTTTCTCCAGATCTGCAGTACATGGCAGCTAGTCTTGCTGACAGTTCTCCCTGTTTTTACTGTAGTAGGGATTTGGCACAATGATGGGAATGCTGGAACCGTTGCGCATGCTTTCAAGATTTCCCGGCAAAGGTCGCCAATAAGCTTCTATCTGCAAAACTTCCCACAGTTAGTGAATTCTCTGCACAGTGCAGAAAAACCCACTCGCACCTCGAGGGAGTATTGTCAGTGGGAGGTGCACCCTTCTCTTCCCATCAGCAGTACCCCCAAGGGTCGGGTGGCAACTTAACCTGCAATAGGGTTTAGAGCTCTATTTGGGCATATTCTTGGAGGTTTCATCTCATGACCTCCCTCCAAATGCCCCAATAAACTCTCTCCAATTTTTTATAACTAAAACAAAAAGTAATCCCAAAAAAAAACAAGCACACCATATTTTGTTTTTGCCCCTATGAATTTTCCTCCCAGGTTTGCCCACAGCAGTGTACTCAAGATTAATCTTCAATACTGGGAGGCTCCAGGGCAATCCTGGAGGGTTAGAAACCCTATCCTGGCAGGGGGTGTGGGCAGTGAATGCAACAAACTGGCAGGTGTTGTGGGGCTGAGCACCAGCCTTTTGTGTGGTTGTCATGTAAACGGAAAATCAGTAAGCTTCACACATCATTCCCCTTCTTTCCAGCATAAGCTACGCGAGTTCACTTGAAGACGCTTGTAATACGATTTGAGCATGTCGTACTTGCAAACTTTTTTTTTAAATCCTCATCTTATTTTGTGCTAAATCTCTTCCTTGCCATTAGCATAATTTATTGAAGTAGGAGGATGGGCCTTGGAAACTTTCATTGAAATCACGGGTAGCTCAAAACGTGCTTCTGTTAATCTGCGAATCTTGAATAACAGTGGAAGCAAATTGCAGTAGCCTCTTCGGGTAACATGGCCTTCAATATAATTCAGTATGTTCTGTGCCTCTCTCAGTGGATAGTGTGCAGAGTGTTTATGTACAGACTGCACTCTAAAACCTTATGAACAGCACTACTGTGATTTGGGGAAAAGAGCAAATTTGCAATAATTCCTTGTGTTAAATTGTTTTTCAGTTTTATTTTTGCTTATACATGCATTCATACATAATTTGCGACTTGTTTCTAACAGCACGTTGCCCGAGATGTACCAGACTCCTGTAACAAAGTCATTGATTTCATTAAAACATAACAATGAACTCCTTACATTGCGTCCTTTCTCTGGTCTTTTGTGCCGTTTGTGTGGGGATGGTAGGTGATGACATGATTGGGTTTAGCTCTGGCGATGCCTCACATGGTTCAATATGCTGCTGACTCTCTCAGTTCACACTCCTCCTATTTGGAGGATTGGCCACCTTGGTGTAACAGGGATGCTGGTGCCTTTGGAATTGTATCCCAACATTCCTGTTTGAGTTCCAATTTGAGGCAGTAAGCTCCTTCAATTTGCTCCAATGCAATCTTATTCCCTGTTTTTATGAACATTTATGTAAACCTTTCATATGAGTTGCATGGAGTCTACAGGCATTTGTGCTGGAAACGAGCCTTGTCCCAACCCTCTCTATCTCACCTTATCAGCTGATCCTGCAATTCCTTTCTCCCTCATGGGCTTAAGAACATTCAATAAGATTGTGGTTGGTCTACACCCTCAACTCCATTTTCTCACCTGATTCCCTTGGAGTCCAAAAATCTATTGATCTCATCTAGCATCCCCTTAAATGCATCTATGCTATTTGCCTCAACTGCTCCGATACCATCCTTTCTGGTGCCCACTACAACCTCCTTTCCCTAGCTACCGACTCTATTCCTCCCCCATACAAATATCTGATGCTGAACCAGACCGTTCACAACTTTGGTGTCATATTTGAAACTGAGATGAGCTTCTGACTCTCTCATAGAAACATTGAAAAATAGGAGCAGGAGTAGACCCTTAGAGCCTGCACAGCCATTCAATGTGATCATGGCTGATCAGCCAAACTCAGTAACCTGTTCCTGCTTTCTCCCTGTATCCCTTGATCCCTTTAGCCCTAAGAACTATATCTAACTCTTGAGTTTAATGATTTGGCCTCAACTGCTTTCCGTGGTAGAGAATTCCACAGATGCACCACTCTGGGTGAAGAAATCCCTCCTCATCTTAGTCCTCAATGGCTTACCCCTTATCTTTAGACTGTGACCCCTGGTCCTGAACTCCCCTGCCATCGGGAACATCCTTCCTGCATCTAGTCTGTCCAGTCCTGTTAGAATTTTGTAGGTTTCTATGAGATCCCCTCTCATTCTTCTAAACTCTAGCAAATATAAGCCTAATCGACCCAATCTCTCTTCATACATCAGTCCTGCCATCCCAGGAATCAGTCTGGTGAACATTTGCTGCACTCCCTCCATATCAAGAACATCCTTCCTCAGATGAGACCAAAACTGCACACACTGCTCAAGATATGGTCTCACCAAGGCCTTGCAAATTGTAGCAAGATATCCTTGCTCCTGTACTCTAATCCTCTCGCTATGAAGGCCAACATACCATTTGCTGCCTTAACTGCCTGCTGCACCTGCATGCTTACTTTCAGCGACTGGTGCACAAGGACACCCAGGTCTTGCTGCACCTCCCCCTTTCCCAATCTATCGCTGTTCCGATAATCTGCCTTTCTGTTTTTGACACCAAAGTGGATAACCTCACATTTATTCACATCATACTGCATCTACCATGTATTTGCCCACTCACTCAACATGTCCAAATCAGACTGGAACTTCTCTGCATCCTCCTCACCGCTCACACTACCATCCAGCTTTGTGTCATCTGCAAACTTAAAAGTGGATAAATCACCAGGCTGGTAAAAGCAGCCAGGGAGGAAATAGCGAAAGGTCTTACCATAATTTTCCAATCCTCACTGGATACAGGTGTGGTGCTGGAGGATTGGAGGTCTGCTAACTTTGTACCTTTGTTTAAAAAGGGAGCAAGGGACTGAAAGAATAATTACAGGCTAGTCAGTCTAACCTCCGTATTGGGCAAATTATTGGAATCAATTCTGAGAGAATAAACTGTCACTTCGAAAGGCATGGATTAATCAAGGATAGTCAGCATGAATTTGTTAAGGGAAGGTCACGTCTGACCAACTTGATTGAATTTTTTGAGGAATTAACCAGGAGGATTGATAAGGGTAGTGCAGTTGATGTGGTCTACATGGATTTTAGCAAGACTTTTGACAAGGTCCCACATGGCAGGCTGGTTTAAGAAAAACTCCCATGGGGACCAGGAGAATGTTGCAAGCTGGCTACAAAATTGGTTCAGTGGCAGAAAACAAAAGGGTAATCGTTGACGGGTGTTTTTGCAGCTGGAAGGCAGTTTCCAGTGGAGATCCATAGGGATCAGTACTAGGTCCCCTGCTTTTTGTGGTATATATTAACAATTTGGGCGTACAAGTAGGGAGACTGATCAAGAAGTTTGCAGACAACACAAAAATTGGCCGTGTGGTTGATAGCAAGGAGGATAGCTGTAGACTGCAGGAAGATATCAATGGACTGGTCAAGTGAGCAGGAAAGTGGCAAGTGGAATTTAACACAGAGAAGGGTGAGATGATGTATTTGAGGAGGTCAAACAAGACAAAGGAATACACAATAAATGGGAGGAGAGTAGAGGAAGTGAGGGACCTTGGAGTGTATGTCCACAGATCCCTGAAAGTAGGACAGTTCGATAGGGTAGTTAAGAAGGCATACGGAATCCTCCCTTTTATTAGCCAAGCCGTAGAATATAAGAGTAGGGAGGTTGTGCTGGAACGATGTAAAACAAGGATGTAATTGCACCGGACAGGGTACAGAGGAGATTTCAGAGTGTGTTGCCAGGACTGAAAAATTGTAGCTATGAGGAAAAATTGGATAGGCTGGGGTTGTTCTCCTTGGAGCAGAGGAGGCTAAGGGGAGATTTGACTGAGATGTACAAAATTGTGAGGAGCCTGGATAGTGTGGATAGGAAGGGCCTACTTACCTTAGCGGAGAGGTCAGTGAATAGGGGGCATAGATTTAAAGAGATTGCTAGAAGGATTATAGGGGAGATGACGCAAATAATTTTCACCCAGAAGGTGGTGGGAGTCTGGAACTCACTGGCTAAAAGGGTGGTAGAGGCAAAAAACCTCATCTCATTTAAAAGGTGCCTGGGATGTGCACCTGAAGTGCTGTAACCTGCAGGGCTACGGACCAAATGCTGGAAAGTGGGATTCGGCTGGGTAGCTCTTTTTTTTTGATCAACACATACACGATGGGTCAAGTAGACGTTTTCTGTGCTGTAAACTTTCCATGATTCCCCCTGCTTCTGAATGGGTATTGCTGGAGTTCAACCGGCTAAAACCATATAGCCTCCAAACACACAACACTGGTAAGCTTTCCAGCGATCATCCTGTCAGAACTACTCTACCCATAGGCAGTTATCTGGTTTAGTTAGCTGGTGCTGAGTGAGAATAACTTCAATGAATTCCATAATGCATCACCCAGCCAATTCTGGAGTTCTGGAAATGGATTGTATTCATGTCAAGTGTATAAAAGCTGCAGATAGGAATAATGGAAAAATAGCAATGGCCATGCCATCACTAAGACCGCATATTTCCCCCTCTGCCTTTGCCTCAACTCATCTGCTGCTGGAACACTCATCCTGTAGCAGATTTGCAGATGCCTTTGTCATCTCTAACCTCTAAACCTGACTTCCAACGCACTCCTGGCTGGTCTCCCACATTCTACTCTCTGTAAACTTGAGGTCATCCAAAACTCTGCTGCCCATCCTTACTCACACCAAGGCCCATTCGCGCATCACCCCTGTGCTTGCTAACCTGCATCAGTTCCTGGCTAAGCAATGCCTCGATTTTAAAATTCTCATCCTCCTTTCCAAATCCCTCCAGGGCCATGCCGCTTCCGATCTCTAATTTCCTCCAGCCCCTGGTTTCTGCTCTGCCATTTTACTTTTCCAGGAGGAGCGTAGGAGCAGGAGTAGGCCATTCAGCCTGTCGAGACTGCTCCGCCATTCAATTAGATCATGGCTGATCATCCATCTCAACGCCACTTTCCCGCATTATCCACATATCCCTTGATATCATTAGTATCCAGCTATCTATCGATTTCTCTCTTGCTCAATGATTGAGCTTCCATAGCCCTCTGGGGTAGAGAATTCCAAAGATTCATCACCCTCTGGGTGACGAAATGCCTCCTCATCTCAGTCTTAAGTGGCCTACCCCTTATTTTGAGGCTATGTTCTCTGGTTCTAGACCCCCACCAGCCGTTTTACAGCACAGAAGCAGGCCATTCAGCCCATCTGGGCCATGTTGGTGTTTATGCTCCATACGAGCCTCCTCCCTCCCTACTTCATAAACCCCATCAACACATCCTTCTATTCCTTTCTCCCTCATGTACTTATCCAGCTTCCCCTTAAAGGTATTATGCGGTTGAGGGCTGTGAGAACTGTCGAGTCACTATGCTTTAGCCTTCATTTGGTGCAGGGTAGGTTTGTTGGAGCAGCAGGCTTTTTCCTGTTAGTTTTGTGTATTACATATGAGCATACGAATTAGGAGTAGGTCACTCGGCCCCTCAAGCCTGTTCCGCCATTCAACAAGATCATGGCTGATCTGATTGTAACCTCAACTCCACATTCCCACCTACTCCTGATAACCTTTCACCCCCTTGCTTATCACGAGTCTATCTACCTCTGCCTTCAAAAAATTCAAAGACTCTTCCTTCACCGCCTTTTGAGGAAGAGAATTCCAAAGACTCACGACCCTCTGAGAGAAAAAATTTCTCCTTATCTCTGTCTTAAATGGGCGACCCCTTATTTTTAAACAGTGACCCCTGGTTCTAGATTCTCCCACAAGGGGAAACATCCTTTCCACATCCACCCTGTCAAGACCCCTCAGAATCTTGTATGTTTCAATCAAGTCGCCTCTTACTCTTCTAAGCTCCAGCGGATACAAGCCTAGCCTGTCTAACCGTTCCTCAAACCTCTGAGTGAGTAGTTAGCTGGCTTGTGAACCAGCTGTAATTTTACTCAGTTTCCTACAGATGGCAATAAAATGTCAAATATCCAGTGGAGGCTTTGACAAGTGCTGAAGGGCAAAATGTTGCATTTCGCATTAAGATATTTGGTGGGTGAAACCTGTAAATATCATCTTGCCAGTTTCATTTAAGAGCATTACGCTGTCTTAGTATGTCGATAGGCCACCTAGTGTGGTATTGAGCCATACAGAGCAGGAATCATAGAACAGTTACAGCACAGAAGGAGGCCATTCAGCCCATCGAGCTTATGCCAGCTTTCTGCAAGAGCAACTCAGCTAGCCTCACACCCCCACCTATCCCAGTCACCCTGCAAATTCTATGCCCTTCAGCTGCTTATCCAATTACCTTTTGAAAGCCTCGATCAAATCTGTCTCCACCACACTCTCAGGCAGTACATCCCAGATCCTGAACACTCGCAGTGTAAATAAAACTTTCTTCATGTCGTCTTTGATTCCTTTAACAATCACTTAAAATCAGTGTCCTCTGGTTCGTGACCCTTCTGCCACCTTGAGCAGTTTCTCCTTATTTACTCTGTCTGGACAGTCTCATGATTTTGAACAGCTCTATCAAATCTCCCCTCAACCTTCTCTTCAAGATCCACGATTCTAGCTGGTCTATGCACCATTGGCTGGTTTCGGCCGTACTGCGGGTTTGGGGCAAAGTAATTGTCGTCGGTCCTGGGCTGGGAAAATCAGCTGAGGTTCCTGCTCTGACCGTAATCTGCTGTCCTGTTTGTGCGTGTGGAGGTCAAGTGTAGCTGCGATGCCTTCCTTAGTTCAATATGCTGCTGACAGTCACTGTCAAGATCTGTGATTGAAGAAAGGGGCTGGACCAGAGGGTTTGAGGCCCCCTTGGAACTGAACCCCAGTGAGAGCGGCTAAAACAGAAGACTGGAAAATAAATGCGAATGGTTTGGTTGATCAGTCAAATGGCAAAGTGCGACTCCAGCTTTGGGAGCTGAGGGAACAGCAATAGCTAGTTGCATTTATACAGTGCTTTTTAATAGAAAAAGATGTCCCAGGCGTACAGATGGATAAAATAGGGAGCGGCAAGACAAAAGGAGGTGATATTAGAAGCGGTGATCAAAAACTTCAGGTTTTGGAAGAAGTGGAGAGGCTGGGGGTCTCTCGGGAGGGAATGGCACAGCTTAGGGATGGCTGAAGGCACAGGTGACAATAGTGGGGGTGACAGGAGGGAATGCACAGCCGGTCAGAGGAAGAGGTTGGGGGGGGGGGGTGGGGGGGTGGTGGTGGCGCGGTTGCAGAGATTGGGGTGTGGGGAGAGAAAGAAAGAAAGTAAGTCTTGTCTTTCTTTTGCACCTTTTATGACCTCAGGACGCCCCAAAGCGCTTTACAGCCAATGAAATACTTTTAAAGTGCAGTCACTGTTGTTATGTAGGAAACACAGCAGCCAATCTGCGCACAGCAAGATCCCACAAACAATGCGATCGTGATCAGATTTTTTTTTTGGTGATATTGGTAGAGGGATGAATAATGGTCAAGGAGAACTCCCCTGCTCGCTTCGTCAAGAAAGCGCCATGGGATCTTTTATGCTCACCTGAGAGGGCAGATGGGGCCTCAGTTTAATGTCTCATATGAAAAGACAGCACCTCCGACAGTGCAGCACTCCTTCCGGGAGTGTCAGCCTCGATTATGTGCTTACGTTTCTGGTGTAGGATTTGAACCCACAACCGTCAGAGGTGAGGTGGATAGTCATCAAGCCACAGCTGACAGAGATGGATAAAATACAGCATTAATTTTTCTTCCTTACCCCAGAATTTAATTGTTGCTTTGCAAGGTTGGGGGGAATGGGGGAGGGGCGGTGGTGAAAGCAAAGGTTTCGCCTTAAACCCATAATGTTGTTTCCCTCAAGGACATTTCCTCTCTGTTAGTTTGCAATGAAACAGAACAGTCTGTTCTTTGGCCCAGCCCGTGGGCAGCCTGACCACATTTAAAAACTGCAAGGTCACTGTTGTGTGACTGTGTATCATGTACAGCAGCGCAGGCAAAGTTTACTGAGCTGTGTTTAGGAGCAGCAGCTTTCCCTGTGGTGTGCCAAGGTAAACTTTATAACTACCTTAGGTGAGATTAGTCATCACGCCACCGAGTGTGAAGCGAACCTGGGGGGAGCCTTCCTAGACCTTCCTCCTCCCAGTGACTCACACACACACACACACACGCAAACATTTGGAGATCATTTCAACTTCTCCAATTTCTTTTGCACTCTTGCCTCTGAGTCAGAAGATTATGGGTTCAAAACCCATTCCAGGGGCTTGAGCACAGAGACAAGGCCGACAATCCCAGTGCAGTCCTGAGGGAGTGCAGCACTGTCAGAGGTGTCGGATGAGATGTTAAACTGTCTGCCCTCTCCGGTAGATGTAAAAAACTCCATTGCACCGAGTTCTCCCCGGCGTCCTGGCCTATGTTTATCCCTAAATCAACATCACAAAAAACAGATGATCCGGTCAATATCACATCGCTGTTTGTGGGATCTTGCTGTGCGCAAATTGGCTGCCGCGTTTCCTACATTACAACAGTGACCGCACTTCAAAAAGTACAATAACAACAACTTACATTTATAAAATAACACCCCAAGGTGATTCACAGGCAATATTTGACCCTGAGCCATGTAAGAAGATATCAGGACAGGTGACCAAAAGCTTGGTCAAAGAGGTGAAAAGAAAAAGACTTGCATTTATATAGTGCCTTCCACAACCACCACTCATCTCAAAGTGCTTCACAGCAATACTTTTGAAATGTAGTCACTGTTGTGACGTAGGAAACACGGCAGGCAATTTGTGCACAGCAAGCTCCCACTAACAGAAATATGATAACCAGCTCATCTGTTTTTTTAGTGATACTGGTTGAGGAATAAATATTGGCCAGGACACCAGGGATAACTCCCCTGCTCTTCTTTGAAATAGCGTCATGGGATCTTTTACGTCCACCTGTGAGGGCAGACAGAGCTTCAGTTTCATGTCGCATCCGAAAGATAGCAACTCCAACAGTGCAGCACTCCCTCAGAACTGCACTGGAGCGTCAGCCTTACACTTAGTGCTCAGGTCCTGGAGTGGGAACCCAGAACCTTGTGACTCAGAGGGAAGGGATTAACGAGTGTCGTAAAGGTGGAGAGAGAGAGGCGGAGAGGTTTAGGGAGCAAATTCCAGAGCTTAGGGCCCAGGCAGCTGAACGCACAGCCGGCAGTAACGAAGCAATTAAAATTGGGAATGCCCAAGGCCAGAATTAAGGAGTGCGGAGATCTCGGAGGTGAGGTGGATTGGAGGAAGTTACAGAGACGGAGGGATTTGAAAACAAGGATGAGAAGTCTAAGACTGAAGTGTTATCGGATCGGGAGCCAATGTAGGTCAGCGAGCACAAGGGTGGTAGTTGAACAGGACTTTGTGCGAGATAGGACACGGACAGCAGAGTCAGAACAGTGTCACATCAAATTCTTGTAAATGCACAGATTAAAATAGAACAGTGCAATTAACGCAAGAGCACGGACCAACTACGGTGCGCAGTGATGAAATGCATGATACACCGACAGGGTATAACCTCAGATTAATGATATAATCTCTTGCGTTTAATGCTGAGATTAAGCCTGAGATTAAGAGGCGAAAGCGCAGGCTGTCTGCCTGCCAGGGTCAGGTAGGGGACAGCAGTGACGGGGATGAAGCTCTCAGCCACTTAAAGGCTGTAAATGAAATGAGACTGTGCTGCTTTCAATTGCAACAACAACAACAAAAACTTGCATTTATATAGCACCTCTAAGTCCCAAGACGCTTCACAGGAGCATAATCAGACTAAATTCGAGTCACGTAAGGAGATGATGACAAAAACTTGGTCAAGGAAGTAGGTTTTAAGCTGCATCTTAAAGGAGAAAATTTAAACTTAAAGCCAATTACATGGGGTCGATTTGGCTAAGGCTGATTGGGATAATTGATTACAATATTTAGAGGTATGTAAGTCACAAACATTTGAAGAAATAACTCAAAATTCTCAACGAAAATATATTCCATGGGGAAACAAAATCTCCATAGGAACAGTGATCTATCCATGGCTGCCTAAAGAAATTGGGATAATATAAGGATTAAAATGTTGTCTAGATTAGTGGTAAAATTGGAAGAGTTTTAGAAACTAGCAAAGGACGACCAAAATCTTGATATAAAGGGCAAAATAGAATATAAACCAGCGTGAATTATATAAACAGATTGTAAGAGCTTCTGTATGTATATAAAAAGGAAGAGAGTAACAAAACTAAACGTTGGTTCCTAGATGCTGAGACAGGCGAAATTATAATGGGGGAATAAGGAAATGGCAGAGATGTCGAACAAGTCTGTCTTCACAGTGGAAGGCACAAATAGAATACCAGAAATAGTGGGGAACCACGGGGCTAATGAAAGTGAGAAACCTAGAGTAATTAATATCAACAGAGGATGTGTGCTAGAGAAACCAATGGGATTAAAAGCCAACAAATCCCCTGGACCTGATGGCCTACAATCGAAGAGACATAGATGCAGTGATAGTGGGCACATAGGTTGTGATCTTCCAAAATTCCCTAGTTTCTAGAACAGTCCCAGTGGATCGGAAAGTTAGAAATGTAAAACCTCAATTCAAGAAAGGAGGGAGAGAAAAACAGGAAACTGCAGGCCTAGTTAGCCTAACATCAGTCGTCGGGAAAATGCTGGAATCCATTATTAAGGAGGTGTTAACAAGGCACTTTGGAAATCGTAATATGGTTAGGCCGAGTCAACATGGTTTTATGAAAGGGAAATTGTGTCTGACAAATCTTTTAGAGCTTTTTGAGGATGTAACAAACAGGGTAAATTTTTTTTTAATTTATTCATTCATGGGATGTGGGCGTCACTGGCCAGGCCAGCATTTATTGTCCATCCCTAATTGCCCTTGAGAAGGTGGAGGTGAGCAGCCTTCGTGAACCGCTGCAGTCCATTTGGGGTAGGTATACCCACAGTGCTGTTAGGAAGGGAGTTCCAGGATTTTGACCCAGCGACAGTGAAGGAACGGCGATACAGTTCCAAGTCAGGATGGTGTGTGACTCGGAGGGGAACTTGCAGGTGGTGATGTTCCCATGTATTTGCTGCCCTTGTCCTTCTAGGTGGTAGAGGTCGCGGGTTTGGAAGGTGCTGTCTGAGGAGCCTTGGTGCATTGCTGCAGTGCATCTTGTAGATGGTACACACTGCTGCTACTGTGCGTCGGTGGTGAAGGGAGTGAATGTTTGTAGATGGGTGCCAATCAAGCGGGCTGCTTTGTCCTGGATGATGTCGAGCTTCTTGAGTGTTGTTGGAGCTGCACCCATCCAGGCAAGTGGAGAGTATTCCATCACACTCCTGACCTGTGCCTTGTAGATGGTGGACAGGCTTTGGGGAGTCAGGAGGTGAGTTACCCGTCTCAGGATTCCTAGTCTCTGACCTGCTCTTGTAACCACGGTATTTATATGGTTACTCCAGTTCAGTTTCTGGTCAAAGGTAGCCCCTAGGATGTTGATAGTGGGGGATTCAGCGATGGTAATGCCGTTGAATGTCAAGGGGAGATGGTTAGATTCTCTCTTGTTGGAGATGGTCATTGCCTGGCACTTGTGTGGCGTGAATGTTACTTGCCACTTATCAGCCCAAGCCTGGATATTATCCAGGTCTTGCTGCATTTCTACACGGACTGCTTCAGTATCTGAGGAGTCACGAATGGTGCTGAACATTGTGCAATCATCAGCGAACATCCCCACTCCTGACCTTATGATTGAAGGAAGGTCATTGATGAAGCAGCTGAAGATGGTTGGGCCTAGGTCACTACCCTGAGGAACTCCTGCAGTGATGTCCTGGAGCTCAGATAATCGACCTTCAACAACCACAACCATCTTCCTTTGTGCTAGGTATGACTCCAGCCAGTGGAGGGTTTTCTCCCTGATTCCCATTGACCTCAGTTTTGCTCGGGCTCCTTGATGCCATACTCGGTCAAGTGCTGCCTTGATGTCAAGGGCAGTCACTCTCACCTCACCTCTTGAGTTTAGCTCTTTTGTCCATGTTTGAACCAAGGCTGTAATGAGGTCAGGAGCTGAGTGGCCCTGGCGGAACCCAAACTGAGCATCACTGAGCAGGTTGTTGCTAAGCAAGTGCCGCTTGATGGCACTGTTGATGACCCCTTCCATCACTTTACTGATGATTGAGAGTAGGCTAATGGGGTGGTAGTTGGCCTGGTTGGATTTGTCCTACTTTTTGTGTACAGGACATATCTGGGCAATTTTCCACATTGCAGGGTAGATGCCAGTGTTGTAGCTGTACTGGAACAGCTTGGCTAGGGGCGTGGCAAATCCTGGAGCACAGGTCTTCAGTACTATTGCCGGAATATTGTCAGGGCCCATAGGTTTTGCAGTATCCAGTGCCTTCAGTCGTTTCTTAATATCACGTGGAGTGAATCGAATTGGCTGAAGTTTGGCATCTGTGATGCTGGGGACTTCAAGAGGAGGCTGAGATGGATCATCAACTCGGCACTTCTGGCTGAAGATTGTTGCAAATGCTTCAGCCTTATCTTTCGCACTGATGTGCTGGGCTCCCCCATCATTGAGGATGGGGATATTTGTGGAGCCACCTCCTCCAGTTAGTTGTTTAATTGTCCACCACCATTCACGACTGGATGTGGCAGGACTGCAGAGCTTAGATCTGATCTGTTGATTATAGGATCGCTTAGCTCTGTCTATCGCATGCTGCTTACGCAGTTTGGCACGCAGATAGTCCTGTGTTGTAGCTTCACCAGTTTGACACCTCATTTTGAGGTATGCCTGGTGCTGCTCCTGGCATGCCGTCCTGCACTCTTCATTGAACCAGGGTTGGTCTCCTGGCTTGATGGTAATGTTGGAGTGGGGGATATGCCGGGCCATGAGGTTACTGATTGTGGTTGAGTACAATTCTGCTGCTGATGATGGCCCACAGCGCCTCATGGATGCCCAGTTTTGCATTACTAGATCCGTTCGATATCTATCCCATTCAGCACAGTAATAGTGCCGCACAACACGATAGACGGTATCCTCAATATGAATGCAGGACATCGTCTCCACAAGGACTGTGCGGTGGTCACTCCTACCAATTCTGTCATGGACAGATGCATCTGCGGCAGGCAGATTGGTGAGGATGAGGTCGAGCATGTTCTTCCCTTGTGTTGGTTCCCCCACCACCTGCCGCAGACCCAGTCTAATGTGGGAAAATATGAGGTTATTCAAAGTAGAAACCTGGTGGGACAAATAGAAAAGCAGAGTATTTTCTGAATGATAAGAAACTTTTAAGTGTTGATATTCGGAGAGATTTGGATGTCCTTACACAAGAGACAAAGAAAGTTAGCATCCAGGTACAGCAAGCAATTACGAAGGCAAATGACATGTTGGCCTTTATTGTAAGGAGGCTGGAGTATAACATTAAGGAAGTCTTGCTGCAATTATACAGGGCTTTGGTGACACCTGGAGTACTGTGTACAGTTTTGGTCACCTTATCTAAGGAAGGATATACTTGCCTTGGAGGCAGTGTAGCGGAGGTTCACTAGATTGATTCCTGGGATGAGAGGGCTGTCCGAAGAGGAGAGATTGGGTAGAATGGGTCTATACACTCTGGAATTTAGAATAATGAGAGGTGATCTCATTGAAACAGATCTGATTCTCAGGGGGCTTGACAGGGTAGATTCTGAGGGGTTGTTTCCCCTGGCTGGAGAGTCTAGAATTAGAACTAGGAGTCATAGCCTTAGGATAAGAGATCGTTCATTTACGATTGAGATGAGGAAAAATTTCTTCAGTCAGAGGGTTGTGAATCTTTGGAATTCTGTACCCCGGAGAGCCGTGGATACTCAGTCGTTGAGTATATTCAAGGCTGGGGGGAGTGAAGGGATATGTGGATTGTGTGGGAAAGTAGAATTGACATCAAAGATCATCCATGATCTTATTGAATGGCAGTTTCGGTCTCCTTACTTAAGGAGGGTGTTACGACTGGGTGAGGAAGGGGTCTCAGGCTCCCCTTTTGCCCCTTTCCTGGTTTGGCCATAATAGGGTTTATCTTTTTAAAACATTGTTTTTAGTTTCACCTCACTGCTCTCTAATTGTAATTGCGAATGAACCAATCAGACAGGTTTTCTTAGGTTTAGACAAGAAAGATGTAAATTTATTAGCCTTACCACTCTAACTCAATTAAAATTACTAAAATACGCGACGCAACCACGTTAGCATGCATACGAGATAAACACACACACAAATAGATACAGAGGCGGAGAAAGAATTGTGGGGGGGTGGGGGCGCGGTTTTGAAGTAGTTGGCAATAAATGGAATTCAGTTACTCTCTTTTTATCTTTGATGTAAAGTCCTTGGTTGAAGTTGAGGTCTTGGAGTTCTCGCTAGGGCCCAGTGCACTCTTTCAAACTTGCTTCTCTGATACCAGAAGGCCAAAGAGAGGTTTCAATTGTCTTCTTGGTGGTCGCCTGTAAAGTTCTGTAGTCTTGAGGCTTACGCTGCCACTGTGGCTTTCCTGGGACTTTCCTGGAGTGAGAGACAGAGAGAGCGAGACCTTCCTCCTTGGTTTCCAACTTGCAGTCTGTTTCCTTCCTGTGTGGCACAATTCAAAAAGCCCCCAGTCTGGCCAGCAGGTACGTCTTGTGACCATCTCTTTGTTTGAAACAGCATCTTCTGGGAGGGTTGTTGGATTTCAAAGTTCTCCCAGTCACACTGGGGTGTGGGGTGTGGAGTTCTGGCTCATACACAGACAAAGAATGTTGATTATCACCATTGCCCAGACCAATCCTGTTAATTGTATCAGTGAGCAATCCCATTGTCTCTCTATTCAACTGCCTCTCAGAATGCAAATGTGCAAGCATGTTTTCAGCTGTTCAGCACTGTGGTCTTTTTAAACAAGTTATGTGCAATGTCCAATACAAAAAAAGGTTCAAGTAGTGTTCCATATGACAAAATTAATATGTTTCCATTTGTCAGGTGTGATTTCCATCACAAGGGATATACTTGCATTGGAAGCAGTTCAGAGAAGATTCACTAGGCTGATTCCTGGGATGGAGGGGTGTCTTATGAGGAAAGTTTAAGCAGGTTGGGCCTAGACTCATTAGAGTTTAAAAGAATGAGAGGTGATCCTATTGAAACATATAAGATTCTGAGGGGGCTTGACAGAGTAGATGCTGAGAGGGTGTTTCTCCTTGTGGCGGAATCTAGAACGAGGGGGCACAGTTTCAAAATAAGGGGTCTCCCTTTTAAGACAGGAGTGAGGAGGAATTTCTTCTCTCAGAGGGTGGTTAATCTTTGGAATTCTCTTCCCCAGAGAGCAGTGGAGGCTGGACCATTGAATATATTCAAAGCTGAATTGGACAAATTTTTGCTGTCCAAGGGAGTAAAAGGTTATGTGGGGGGGGGGGGGGGGGGAGCAGCAAGAAAGTGAAGTTGAGGCCACAGTCAGATCAGTCATGATCTTATTGAATGGAGGAGCATGCTTGAGGGGCTGAATGGCCTACTCCTGCTCCTTTTTCTGAGGTTCTTATGTCCAACTACATTCTGCACGTGCTGAAATGCATGTTTTGCAGACAGAGTATAACCTCAGATTAATTACATAATCCTTTGGGTTTGATCCTGAGGTGAAAGCAGCAGGTTGTCTGTCTGTCTGTCAGGGTCAGGTCGGGGACAGCAGTGACAGGGATAAAACTCCCAGCCGCTTAAAGGCCTTAAACGAAATGAGACTGTGCTGCTTTCAATCCCAAGCACAACAGCAACTCGCATTTAGATAGTGCCTTTAGCATAATAAAACATCCCAAAACACTTCAGAGAAGCGTTATAAAGCAAAATATGACACCGAGCCACATTAGGAGATATTAGGACAGATGACCAAAAGCTTGGTCAAGGAGATAGGTTTTAAGGAGCCTCTTGAAGGCGGAAAGAGAGGGCTAGAGAGGTGGAGAGGTTTAGGGAGGGAATTCCAGAGCTTAGAGCCTCGGCAGCTGAAGGCACGGCCGCCAATGGTGGAGCAATTAAGATCAGGGATGAGCAATTAACACAAGCCGTAAAGAAACAAAGACCGATTCACATTTCTATAGTGTCTTTCACAACCTACATTACAACAGTGACTACACTTCAAAAAGTACTTCATTGGCTGTAAAGTGCTTTGGGGTGTCCTGAGATCATGAAAGTCGCTATATAAATGTAAGTTTTGATTCCTTAAGAAGAGGTCGGACCCAATACTGACTGCACCTTGCCATCATTCTTTAAATATACTGATAAGGATGGAAGACAAAGGGACTGATTTACATAGAATCATAGAATGGTTACAGCACAGAAGGAGACCATTCAGCCCATCGTGTCTGTGCCTGCTCTCTGCAAGAGCAACTCACCTAGCCCACGAGCCTGCGTTTTCCCCATAGCCCTGCAAATTTTTTCTCTCCAGATAATTATCCAATTCTCTTTTGAAAGCCTCGATTGTATCTGCCTCCACCACACTCTCAGGCAGTGCATTCCAGATCCTAACCACTCGCTGCATAAAAAAGTTTGTCCTCGTGTCGCTGTTGCTTCTTTTGCCAATCACCTTAAATCAGTGTCCTCTGGTTCTCGATCCTTCCACCAATAGCAATAGTTTCTCCCTATCGACTCTGTCCAGACCCCTCATGATTTTGAACGCCCCTATCAAATCTCCTCTTAATCTTCTCTTCTCCAAGGAGAACAGCCCCAGCTTCTCCAACCTATCCATGTAATTGAAGTTCTTCATCCTGGGAACCATTCTCGTGAATCTTTTCTGCACCCTTTCTAATGCCTTAACATCCTTCCTAAAGTGTGGTGCCCGGAACTGCACACAATACTCCAGTTGAGGCCGAACCAGTGTTTTATCATAACCTTCCTTGTTTTGTACGCTATGCCCCTACCTATAAATCCCAGGAGCCTGTATGCTGTATTAACCGCTTTCTCAATCTGCCCTGCCACTTTCAATGATTTGTGCACATATACCCCAAGGTCCTTCTGAACCTTTAGAATCATACCCTTTAATTTATATTGCCTTTCCTTGTTCTTTCTACCAAAATGAATCACTTCACACTTTTCTGCATCAATTTCATCTGCCACTTGTCTGCCTATTCCACCAGCCTGTCTATGTCCTCTTGAGGTTTATCGCTATCCTCCTCACAGTTCATAATAATTCCAAGTTTTGTGTCGTTTGCAAATTTTTAAATTGCGCTCTGTACATCCAAGTCTAGGTCATTAATATATATCAAGAAAAGCAAGGGTCCGAACATTGATCCCTGAGGAACCCCACTATATAAACCTTCCTCCAGTCCGAAAAATAGCCGTTCACTTCTGCTCTCTGTTTCCTGTCACTCAGCCAATTTTGTATCCATGCTGCTCCTGTCCTTTTTATTCCGTAGGCTCTAACTTTTCTGACAAGCCTATTATGTGGCACTTTATCAAAAGCCTTTTGGAAGTCCATGTACACCACATCAACCACATTACCCTCATCAACCCTCTCTGTTAGCTTATCAAAAAATCAAGCAAGTTAATTAAACGCAATTTCCCCTTAACAAATCCGTGCTGACTTTCCTTAATTAATCCGCATTTGTTCAAGTGACTATTAATCTTGTCCTGAATTATCATTTCTAAAAACTTTCCCACTATTGTGGTTAAACTGAACGCCTGTAGTTGCTGTGTTTATCCTTACACCCTTTTTTGAACAAGGGTGTAACATATGCAATTCTCCAGTCCTCTGGCATCACCCCTCTATCTAAGGAGGATCGAACGATTATGGCCAGTGTCTCTGTAATTTCCACCCTTACTTCCCTCAATATCCTCGGATGCATCTCATCTGGGCCTGGTGACTTATTAACTTTTTAAGTACAGCTAGCCTATCTAATACTCCTCTTTATCAATTTTTATCCCATCCCGTGTCTCAACTACCTCCTCTTTCACTATGACTTGGGCAGCATCTTCGTCCTTGGTAAAGACAGATGCAAAGTACTATTTAATACCTCAAGCATGCCCTCTAGCTCCATGGTTAAATTGCCTTTTAGGTCCCTAATCGGACCCACTCCTCCTTGTACCACCTTTTCACTATCTGTGTGCCTATAGAAGACTTATAGATTCCCTTCAATGCTAGCAGTGAGTCTCTTCTCATATTCTTTCTTTGCTTCTCTTATTTGCTTTTTCACTTCCCCTCTGAACCTTCTATATTCAGCCTGGTTCTCAATTGTTTTATTCACCTGACATCTGTCATATGCACCCGCTTTCTGCTTCATCTTACTCTCTATCTCTTTCGTCATCTAGGGAACTCTGGATCTGTTTGCCCTACTTTTCCCCCCTTGTGGGAATGCACCTTGACTGTACCTGAATTATCTCCTCTTTAAAAGCAGCCCAGTGTTCAATTACAGTGTTGCCTTCCAATCTTTGATTCCCAATTTATTTGGCCCAGGTCTGTTCTCACTCCATTGAAGTTGGCCCTCCCCCAATTATTTATCTTTACTCTGGATTGCTCATTGTCCTTTTCCATAGCTATGATGCTATAGACACTGTCCCCTAAATGTTCCGCTACTGTCACTTGATCCACTTCATTCCCCAGAACCAAATCCAGCAATACCTCCTTCCTTGTTGGACTGGAAACATGCTGATGTAGAAAATTTGTCTGAACACATTCTAGAAACTCTTGCCCCTCTCTGCCTTTTACACTATTACTATCCCAGTCTATATTTGAATAAATAAATCCCCCATGATAACTACTCTATAATTTTTGCACCTCTCTGTAATTTCCTTGCAAATTTGTTCTTCTATATCCTTCCCACTAGATGGTGGCCTATAGAAATACACCCAGCAATGTAATGTTACCTCTATTGTTTATTGGCTCTAACCAAATAGATTCTGTCCTTGATCCCTCCAGGACATCCTCTCTCTCCAGCACTGTGCTGTTCGCCTTAATCAATGCAGCTAACCCCTCCTCCTTTCTTTCCTTCCCTATCTTTCCTGAACACCACTCAAAACCGATTCACTTACACAGGATTACAATGCAGCCCATTGCATCAGCCCTCGCTATTCACCAGGGACATACCATCTAGACAAGGTTTGAAGATTCTTCAGCCAAAGGCACTTTTCCTACAGCTGCCGTCTGGTGATTGGTTCAGCAACAGTAAGACAACCTGACCTCACCCAAGCCCATTTTTAAAAATTCATTCACAGGATGTGGGTATCACTGGCAAGGCCAGCATTTATTGGCCTGGAGCAGGTGGTGGGCCCCATTTTTGAACACAACTGAGTGGCTTGCTGGGCCACTTCAGAGGCAGTTAAGAGTCAACCACATTCCTGTGGCTCTGGAGTCACATAGGGCAGACCAAGTAAGGATGGCAGATTTCCCTTCCCGAAAGGGCATTCGAGAACTAGATGAGTTTTTACAACAATGCAGGAGTTTCATGGTCATCATTATTGATACTAACTTTTTAATTCCATATTTATTTAATTGAAATTAAATCCCCCAGTTGCTGTGGTGGGCTTTGAGCTCACGTCCCTCAATCATTAGTATCAGCCACTGGATTATTAGGCTAGAGATGTAATCACTATACTACTGCTCACAACAGTTACAGCGTGGAAGATAATGATCGGGAGTGAGGAACCTTGTGCATTACTCTACCTATATGGTTCTGGGCATGCACCTTAGAAAGGAAATGGCCTTAGAAGGAGTGCAGTGCAAATTCACCAGAATCTTACAGAGTTCCAAGGGATAACTTGAGTAGTGATTGCATAAACTAGGCTTGTATTCCCTGGAATATAGCAGGTTAAGTGGTGATTTGATAGAGGCGTTTTTAGGATTTTGAAAGGAATTGATCGGATCGATAGGAAGTTTTTCCACTGATGATGGGGGCAAGAGTCTAGGACAAGGGGACGTGAAATTAGAGCCAGGATGTTCAGGAGAAAAGTTAGGAAACACCTTTGGAGTGTGGAGCAGCAGATGCCAGATTCATTTATAAGTTTAAATCCGAGATCGATAGAATTTTGCGAGCCAAAGGATATTGTGGGATATGGAGCCAAGGTGAGTGGATGGAATTTTCATCCTTGTTTTCAAATCGCTCCTTGACCTCGCTCCCTCCCTCCCTATCTCTGTAATCTCCTCCAGCTCCACAACCTCCAAAATCTCTGCACTCCTCCAGTTCTGGCCTCTTGAGCATCTCTGATTCTCATGTCTCCACCCATGGCGGCCGTGCCTTCAGCTGCCTCGCCCCCAAGCTCTGGAATTCCCTCCTTAAACCTCTCCGCCTCTCCATCTCTCTCTCTCTCTCTCTCAACAGTCACACCCTCCACCACCAATGCACAGTGTGTACCATCTACAAGATGCACTGCAGCAACTCACCAAAAATCCTTCAACAGCACCTTCTAAACCCACGACCTCTGCCAACTAGAAGGACAAGGGCAGCAGATGCATGGGAACACCAGCACCTGCAAGTTCCCCTCCAAGCCACACACCATCCTGACTTGGAACTATATCACCGTTCCTTCACTGTCGCTGGGTCAAAATCCTGGAACTCCCTTCCTAACAGCACTGTGGGTTTACCTACCCCACATGGACTGCAGCGGTTCAAGAGGGCAGCTCACCACCACCTTCTCAAGGGCAATTAGGGATGGGCAATAAATGCTGGCATAGCCAGCGACGCCCACATCCCATGAAAGAATTTTTAAAAAATCTCTCCTTTAATATGCTCCTTAAAACCAACCTCTTTGACCAAGCTTTCGGTCACCTGCCCCAATATCTCCTTATGCGGCTCGGTGTCAAATTTTGTCTGACTCTGCTGCTGTGAAGCACCTTGGGAAGTTTTACTCTGTTAAAGACGCTAGATAAGTGCAAGTTGTTGTTATTGTATTGACCTCGACAGAGTCCCAATAGGCTATTTTGTTAGAGGGTAGTTTTTATTTTTGAATAGATGTTCTTTTCCATTCCTCAAAATCAATAAGGTTCCTCAAGTCAAGTATTCAAAGATTTATTAAGCCTATAGTACTTAAACATACACTTAAAAGGTAGAGTTTATAACGACACATGGGTCTCTCCCTGATGTGAATGTGAGACCAAGCAATGTTACTATCTCCAAGGGTAATCCCCTCCACCTTTCATTAAAATATAAGAACATAAGAAATAGGAGCAGGAGTAGACCATATAGCCCCTCGGCCTGGTCCACTATTCAATACAATCATGGCTGATCTTCGGATCAACTCCATTTTCCCATCTGCTTCCCATATTCCTTGATTCTCTGAGAGGCCGAAACTCTGTCCATCTCAGCCTTAAATATTCAACGATTGAGTATCCACAACCCCCTGGGGTGGACAACTCCAAAGATTCACAACCTTTTTGAGTGAGAAATTTCTCCTGATCTCAGTCCTAAACAATCGGCCACTTATCCTGAGACTGTGGCCCTCCCCCCTCCCCCGTGTTCTAGATTCCCCAGCCGAGGGGGAACAAACTCTCAGCATCTACCCTTCAGAATCTTGTGTGCTTCAATGAGATCGCCTCTCATTCGTCTAAACGCCAGAGATTATGGGCTCAATTCACTCGGCCTCTCATCTGAGGACAACCGTCTTCATCTGGGCCAGGCTGAGACCTTCCTGCTCCTGTGAAGGACGCGCCCCGTGTGCTTAGGCCCAGTCAAGGCACCATTTCCTCCCTGCCACCTCACAATGGTCCCTTGGCAGGAAGAGAACAAAGCGAAAGCTTGGGGGGGAGTCACTTCCTGTGGACAGGCTCATTCTTAATTAAATGAACGTTGGACAGGAAGAGAGGCAGTGATGTCAATTTGTACCACATAGAACTATAGATACCAACTCACCAGGGTTATTCTGGAGTCTCCCAGAATGAAAGAGTAATCTCCTGGGCACTGCTACTAGCAAAGCCTGGGAGGATAAAAGATCATAGGGGCATTAAACATTAAAAAAATTCAGTGTACTTTTTATTTTCTTTGAATGCCTTTATTAGTTATAAAAATATTAAGTGTTGGGAAATGACTGTCTGTTTGGGTGGCACAGTAGCACAGTGGTGAGCACTGCAGCCTCACAGCTCCAGAGACCCGGGTTCGATTCTGGGTACTGCCTGTGCGGAGTTTGCAAGTTCTCCCTGTGACTGCGTGGGTTTCCGCCGGGTGTTCTGGTTTCCTCCCACAGCCAAAGACTTGCAGGTTGATAGGTAAATTGACCATTGTAAATTTCCCATAGTATAGTTAGGTGGTAGGAGAATTGAGGTAAGGTGGGGATGTGGTAAGGAATATGGGATTAACGTAGGATTAGTATAAATGGGTGGTTGATGGTCGGCACAGACTCGGTGGACCGAAGGGCCTGTTTCAGTGCTGTATCTCTCTATGACTGAGTGGGAGGTGAGAGGTCATGTGATGAAACTTGCAGGAATCTATCCAATCAGAGCTTGCAATCCAACATCCTTTCAGGACTATGCAAGTGTTTTGCAAATTCTCATCCTTGTTTTCAGATCCCTCCATGGTTCCCCATCTCTATAACCTCTTCTCGCCCCACAACCCTTCAAAATCTCTGGACTCCTTCAATTCTGGCCTCTTGCCGATCCCCGATTTCCATTGCTGCACCATTGGCAGCCATGCCTTCAGCTGTCGAGGACCTGAGCTCTGGAATTCCCTCTCAAAACCACTCCTCCTCTCTACCTCCTCCTTTCAGGGGCTTCTTAAAACCTACCTCTTTAAATGAGATTTTGGTCACATGTCCTAATATTGCTTTCTGTGGCAGGGTCACCAATTTTGTCTGATAGTACGCCCGCGAAACACCGTGGGACATTTTATTATGGTAAAGATGCTATATAAATGTAAGATGTTATTGTAATTGATGGAATGCAGTACAATTTTATGATTTTCCTTCCCCATTGTGTACCCTTGTGCTGGGATAGGGTTCCTTGGCAATGACTCACCCTTGGTGCCTCTCTCCATTCTCAGGTGTGAACCCTAGTATCTAGCTATTCAACTATGGCAAGCAGGACAGTCCAGCCCAATTCTGTCCTCACTCGTAAAGCACACACACCTTCCAGGTGGAACACCTAAATCAGAACAAGCCTTGCTGTGGGACTAGAAGATAACATCATAAAAAATAAGAGCTGGAGTAGGCCATTCGGCCCTTCGAACCTGCTTCGCCATTCAATAAGACCATGGCTGATCTTCTACCTCAACTCCACGTTCCTGCACTATCCCCATATCCCTTAATTCCCTTTAGTACCCAAAAGCCTATCAATCTCTGTCTCAAATATATTCAACGACTGAGCATCCATAACCCTCCGGGGTAGGGAATTCCCAAGATTTATAACTCTTTTAAGTGATGAAATTTCTCCTGCTCTCAATCAGAAATGGTCGACCCCTTATTCTGAGACTGTGACCCTGAGTTCCAGATCCCCCAGCCAGGGGAAACATCCTCCCAGCATATACCCCGTCAAACCTCTTGAGAATTTTATATGTTTCGATGAGATCACCTCTCATTCTTCCAAATTTAGGGAATAGAGACTTCACTTACAGATCCACATATAGGCCAAACCTGAGTAAAATGGGCAGGATTCCCGCCCTAAAGGGACTGTCGTGAGCCGGTCGGCGTTTTCGACCAGAAGCCGATAGCTTCATGGTCACTGTTCACTGACAGTAGCTTTTTAATTCTGGCATTCGATAGAGATTTACAGAAGTGAGTGTGTGATTGCAGGATGATAATCGAATTAAAAGGGGGTTTCAGATCATCCTCTGCTTTATAACTGATAGCAGAAGCTCTGGATTAGATTTAGAGCTGTCAAATGGCCTGTTTATTGAGTGCCAATCAGTGACCAATTGCCAGATGAATTGAGTGGATGCAGCATAGCGACAGGAGTGGGAATGTAGCCAAATTTCCCCCTGCCAAGTGCAGGGGTCCTGCGGCCAACTGGAAAACATGGCTGGGAGAAGCTCAGTAGGGATTCCACCTGGCAGCTCCCCAGACACGAAGTTAAGTTGGCCATTGGACTGACTTGTTGAGGAGTGCTGCAACCTGAAATGGCTAATAAGTGATCAGTGCAAGAGTTATTCTTTGAATCCCTGCTTCTATTGTTTGTTGTATGCCTGTGCGGAATTTATTCAGCAGGGTAAGGGTTACTCAATGTGTAACTATACAGAGTCACTGTTTATTCAGCAGGTTAAGGGTCACTCACTGTGCAACTGTACATAGTCACTGTTTATTCAGCAGGGTAAGGGTCACTCACTGTGTAACTGTACAGCATCACTGTTTATTCAGCAGGTTAAGGGTCACTCACTGTGCAACTGTACAGCATCACTGTTTATTCAGCAGGTTAAGGGTCACTCACTGTGTAACTGAACAGCATCACTGTTTATTCAGCAGGGTAAGGGTCACTCACTGTGCAACTGTACAGCATCACTGTTTATTCAGCAGGTTAAGGGTCACTCACTGTGTAACTGTACAGAGTCACTGTTTATTCAGCAGAGTAAGGGTCACTCACTGTGTAACTGAACAGCATCACTGTTTATTCAGCAGGGTAAGGGTCACTCACTGTGCAACTGTACAGAGTCACTGTTTATTCAGCAGGTTAAGGGTCACTCACTGTGCAACTGTACAGAGTCACTGTTTATTCAGCAGGTTAAGGGTCACTCACTGTGTAACTGCACAGAGTCACTGTTTATTCAGCAGGGTAAGGGTCACTCACTGTGCAACTGTACAGAGTCACTGTTTATTCAGCAGGTTAAGGGTCACTCACTGTGTAACTGCACAGAGTCACTGTTTATTCAGCAGGGTAAGGGTCACTCACTGTGTAACTGTACAGAGTCACTGTTTATTCAGCAGGGTAAGGGTCACTCACTGTGTAACTGTACAGAGTCACTGTTTATTCAGCAGGGTAAGGGTCACTCACTGTGTAACTGTACAGAGTCACTGTTTATTCAGCAGGGTAAGGGTCACTCACTGTGTAACTGTACAGAGTCACTGTTTATTCAGCAGGGTAAGGGTCACTCACTGTGTAACTGTACAGAGTCACTGTTTATTCAGCAGGGTAAGGGTCACTCACTGTGTAACTGTACAGAGTCATAGAATCATAGAATGGTAACAGCACAGAAGGAGGCCATTTAGCCCATCGTGTCTTTCCTGGCTCTCTGCAAGAGCAATTTAGCTAGTCCTCCTCCCCCTCCCTTTCCCTGTAGCCCTGCGAATTTTTTCCCTTCAGGTGCTTGTCCAATTCCCTCTTGAAAGTCACGATTGAATCTGCCTGCACCACACTCTCAGGCAGTGCATTCCAGATCCTAGCCACGCGCTGCAGAAAAAGATTTTCCCCATGTCGCCGTTGGTTCATTTGCCATTCATCTTTAATCAGTGTCCTCTGTTTCTCGACCCTTCCACCAATGGGAACAGTTTCTCTCTCTCTACTCTGCCCAGCCCCCTCATGATTTTGAACATCTCTATCAAATCTCCTCTCCACCTTCTCGAAGGATAACAACCCCAACCTCTCAAATATATCCATATAATTGAAGTCCCTCATCTATAGAACCATGCTTGTAAATCTTTTCTGTACCCTCTCTAAAGCCTTCACATCCTTTTTAAAGTGTGGTGCCCAGAAGTGAACACAATACTC
This sequence comes from Heterodontus francisci, assembly GCF_036365525.1. NCBI lineage: Eukaryota > Metazoa > Chordata > Chondrichthyes > Heterodontiformes > Heterodontidae > Heterodontus > Heterodontus francisci. The sequence continues at coordinate 10,467,335 of NC_090410.1, read as the reverse complement.
CAGTTGACGCCGAACCAATGTTTTATACAGGTTCATCATAACCTCCTTCCTTTTGTACTCTATGCCTCTGTTTATACAGTCCAGGATCCCATACGCCTTTTTAACCACTTTCTCAACCTGAACTGAACCTCAATGATTTGTGCTCATATATCCGCAGGTCTCTCTGTTCCTGCATCCCCTTTAGAATTGTATCCTTTATTTTATCTTGCCTCTCCTTGCCCTTCCTCCCAAAATGTATCATTTCACACTTCTCTGCATGAAATCTCATCTGCCATGTGTCCTCCCATTCCGCTAGCATGTCTATGTCCTCTTGAAGTTTATCACTATCCTCCTCACAGTTCACAATATTTCCAAGTTTTGTTTATTCAAAGGGGTACGGGTTACCCACTGTGTAACAGGCTGGCTGGACTTATGTACTGACTACAATTGGTGAAGTAATCACAGATCTGCTATTTCAAAACAGGGGCAGGGGCCCACTGTGCTGGGTCAGAGGGTATGTGCGCTGCACAGTGTGGTATTGAGACGTGCAGATCCGGAGCAAGGCCCCAGGGTCAGTTTGTATTCTGTGTTGAATTTTTTAATCATCTGGGTAGCTGGGAGGAGAGACTGCGTTTCACCTCAATGTTCCTGGGACTCGGGAGGAGATAATTCACAGCAGGAGGCCTTTCAGCCCCTCGATTCAATTAGATCATGGTTGATCTGTATCTGAACTCCACCTCCCCACCTTGATTCCGTAACGCTGAATACCCTTACTCAGCAAAATCCATCGACCTCAGTTTTGACATTTGCTTCCTGACATCACCCCTAAATGACCTCTCTCTAATTTTAAGGTTATGCCCTCTTTGCTCTGGACTTCCCCCTGCCCCATCAGAGGAAATAGTATCTCAATACCTACATGCTCAACTCCTATAATCATCTTAAACACCTAAATCAGATCAACCCTTAATCTTTTATAATATAATCAAGGGAATATAGTCTTTGCAACACAACAGGACTTGGTGCCTGGAACAACAGGACTTGGAAAGGGATGGGAGAAAATTGGGAAGCGAAGGAAAAGCCCTGGGGTCAGGGAGGCAGACGGACGCCTAGCTCCAGAGTGACAGCATTCTCGGGGTGTGGGCACCGCTGGCGAGGCTGGCATTTATAACCATCCCTAGTTGCCCCGAGAGAAGGTGGTGGTGGGCCTACTTGAACATCGGCAGTGCGTGTGGTGAAGATACTCCTCCGGTGATGTTGATCAGGAGCAGCTTAATACAAATCAGAGGGCCGTTACGAGTCAGCTATGTTGGTGTGGGACTGGAAGATAAGAACATCAGAAATAAGAGCCGGAGCAGGCCATTCGGCCCTTCGAGCCCGCTCTGCCATTCAATAAAACCATACCTCAGCTCCACGTTCCTGCACTAACCCCATATTCCCTTCATTCCCAAAAATCTATCAATCTCTATCCTGAATATATTCACCGACTGAGCATCCATAACCCTCCGGGGTAGGGAATTCCCAAGATTTATAACTCTTTTAAGTGATGAAATTTCTCCTGCTCTCAATCAGAAATGGTCAACCCCTTATTCTGAGACTGTGACCCCGAGTTCCAGATTCCCCCAGCCAGGGGAAACATCCTCCCAGCATCTACCCCGTCAAACCTCTTGAGAATTTTATACGTTTCGATGAGATCACCTCTCATTCTTCTAGATTTAGGGAATAGAGACTTCACTTACAGATCCACATATAGGCCAAACCTGAGTAAAATGGGCAGGATTCCCACCCTAAAGGGACTGTCGTGAGCCAGTCGGCGTTTTCGACCAGAAGCCGATAGCTTCATGGTCACTGTTCACTGACAGTAGCTTTTTAATTCTGGCATTCGATAGAGATTTACAGAAGTGAGTGTGTGATTGCAGGATGATAATCGAATTAAAAGGGGGTTTCAGATCATCCTCTGCTTTATAACTGATAGCAGAAGCTCTGGATTAGATTTAGAGCTGTCAAATGGCCTGTTTATTGAGTGACAATCAGTGACCAATTGCCAGATGAATTAAGTGGATTTGTCGTAATGCAGTAACAACAATTTGCGTTTATACACCACTAAAACAACTTAGATTTATGTAGCGCCTTTAATCAGGTTAAACGCCCCACAGGAGTATTATCAAACAAATGTTGACACTGAGCTGCACAGGCAACCCAAAAGCATGGTCAAAGAGGTAGGTGTTTAAGGTGTGTTGCAAAGGAGGAGAGAGAGAGGTGCAGAGGTTTAGGGAGGGAATTCCAGAGCTTGGGACCCCAGGCAGCTGAAGGCACGGCCGCCAGTGGTGGGGCGATCAAAATCAGGGATGCCCGCGTTTAGTGTGGTAAACACTTCTGTAGTGGGTCACACACAATGAAGAATGAATTAGCGGGAGAGGTTTGACCGAAGTGCTGAGGTAGCAATTGGAGGGGTGGCTTCTGGAGAAGGGTTAAAAGATGGGAAGAGAAGGTGGGTGAGACATGGAAAGATTTAGGGCAAATGCCCAGGACTTAGAGCACATAATCCAAACTGACGCTTCGGTTGGTGACATTAAAGCAAGGACCCATCTGCCTGTTGAGGAAGATCCCACAAGTCTAGGCTTCCCCCCTTAACCCATTGGCACCAGATTAACTGCCCAATTCCTGGCATAGCAACACTGACAAATCTTCAAACATACTTTGGGAAATTCTGGGGTTGTGAAAGGCACTATATAGCGGAAAGCTCTTTTTTTTTTGTTGGTTTGTGGGACGTGGGCATCACTGACTAGGCCAGCATTGATTGTTCATCCCTAATTGCCCTTGAACTGAGTGGCTTGCTAGGGCATTAAAGAGTCAATCACATTAGTGTGGGTCTGGAGTCACATATAGGCCAGACCAGGTAAGGATGGCAGATTTCCTAAAGGGCATTCGGGAACCCGATACATTTTTATGACAATTGATTCATGATTGCTGCGAGACGAGCTTTTCAATTTCTAGGTTTATCAATTGAATTTAAATTTCACAATCTGCTATGGTGGATTAGAACCCGTGTCCCCAGAGCATAACCCTGGGGCCCTGAGTTGCTAGTCGAGTGACATTATCACTATGCCTCTGCCTCCCTATTTATCACATTGCTGTTAGTGAGAGCTTGGAGTGCACAAATTGCCGACCATTTTTCCTATGTAACAACAATGACTGTGGTTCAAAAATAGTTCATTGGCTTTGAAGTGTTTTGGGACGTTCCAAGAGCATGAAAGGCGCTATGTAAATGTCGCCCTACATAATTCCCTATTATAGGGGGGGTCATAAATATAAGATACTTACTAAATAAGTCAGGACAGTCTTCTTTGCCCAAAGAGTGGTGAGAATGTGGAATTCACTGCCGCAGGGAATAGTTGAGACAAATAGCACAGGTGTATTTATGGGAAGCTAGATAAGCACATGAGGGGAAAAGGAATGGAAATTTACACTGATGGGGTGAGATGAAGAGGAGTGGGAGGAGTCTCGTGTGGAGCATAAACAGCGACATGGATTGGTTGGATTGTTTCTGTACTGTTAAATTCTATGTCATCTTCTATAAGGTTGGTTTATCTTTTAGAGTTTAGGCTTTGCCACTGGTCATGCGATAGGGGAAGTGGTAGCGGAGGCACAGATAGACACCACAGGCATGGGCTACTGTAGAATCCAGAGGTGGGTGAAACCTAGATTACAAAAGGTCGGGAAAAAACTATTTCATTGGCTGGAAAGCGATTCGGGATGTCCTAAGCTCATGAAAGGGGCTATATAATTGCAAATCTTCCTTTATAAAAGGAAGATTTGCATTTCTATAGAGCCTCTCGCAACGACAGGACATCCCAAAGCGCTTTACAGCCAATGAAGTGCCTTTTTGAAGTGTATTCACTGTGGTAACGTAGGGAGCACAGCAGCCAATTTCTGCACAGCAAGCTCCCACAAACAGCAATGATAACAATCAGGTTATCAGTTACTTTATCAGGTTGAGGGATAAATATTGGCCCCAGGACACCTCACCTGTTCTTTAAAATGGTGCCGTGGGATCTTTTACACCCACCTCAGAGAGCAGATTGGGCCTCTCATTGAGAAGACTGCAGCTCCAATACACGATCAGCACTGCACTGGGACTGTCAGCCTAGATGCTATGTTTAAGTTACTGGGCTGGGACTCGAACCTATAATGTGCAGAGGTAGAGACAAGAGTACTACCCACTGAGCCACAGCTATTATTCATTAGCTGTATGAGCGAGAGTGAAGTTCATTGAGCAGGGCTTAATATGGGCTAGCAGAAAGGACGTTGGGGCTGAGGTTAAGTGGTTATCCCACGTTGCAGTTTCTCAGCCATTTGCGTACCAAAAAAAAAAACCGAGCTGATTTCTTTTCCAAGAACAACTCAGAAGTTTCTCCTCTTGTGGAAAAGCAATACGCTTTAGAAAACCACACTTCCTGGCTTGAAAACACACTGGAGTAATGTTGTGAAAAGCGAGTGCGTGGCGGAGAGGAGGCTGTTGGGGACGGTTGAGGAGGGGTCGCTTGCTAGAGGGGAAATCTCTCAATTTACGCCGTCCGTTTATTTTTTTGGAAAAAAAATCTACTCTTAGCATTGAGTACTGGGATGAATGGAACTAAGGTCAGCATGTCTGCAGCTGTGGGTTGACCTACCCACAATGCTACGCTGTTGTGAGTGCTTGACTGCACGTAGCACACTGTTTATATAAGTGTGTGTGTTTGTGTGTGTCGGACGCGGCTGGGGGGAGGGGCGGAATATAGGAGCAGCCGGGGAGGGAAAAACACTCTTAGCGTTGAGTGCGTAATTGTAATTAGGCCCCTGTCAAACAACCTGATTTTTCCAATACAGGTTGTTGAAACTTCATTGATTGCCCAGTTGCTTGCCTTCTGTCCTTAAGAGATTATTATAGCATAAGAAGCTATTTTAATTAAGAAGTTGAGGGAAGTCTCCTCTCCAGTGCACATTTAACAAGTTTTCTTCTTAAGAAAGGTCAAGGACAAACAGTTCCAGAGGGTGCGTCGGCTCCCCGACCCCTGACCTTTCTCCCCCGACCCCTCACCTTTCTCACCTTGGCTCCCGCGGGCACTGACTCATGCTCTAATACCATTCCGCTGTGCCATTGGCTCTCCCGTTTCCAGTCTCGTTCGTTCAGGTCTGGACAATGAGTCGGCCAAGCGGCAATACTGGCCCTTACCATGAAAGACGTTCTTGCATTTATATAGCACCATCCACCAGCTCAGGATGTCCCAAAGCGCTTTCCAGTCAATGAATTGCCTTTCGAAGTGTTGTAACGTCGGAATCGCAGCTGCTAATATGCGCACAGCAAGCTCCCACAAACAGCAATGAGATAAATGACCAGATCACCTGTGTTTCTCGTGGTTTTGTTTGAGGGGCGGGAACTCAACCTGCTGTTCTTCGAAATAGTGCCATGGGATCTGATACATCCACCCAAGAAGGCTGACGGGGCCTCGGTTTAACATCTCATCCAAAAGGCAGCACATCCGACATTGTGGCACTCCCTCAGTACTGCACTGACAGTGTCAGCCTGGATTATATGCTCATATCTCTCAGAGTGGAGATTGAGCCCATGATCGCTGACTGACGGGTGAGAGAGCTACCTGCGGAGCCTCACCTGACACTAGGATTTGTGGCCGGCCCCAAATTTGTGCTGAGTTAGCCAATCCTCAACCTGGGAGGCACATAGGCCATTCAGCCCATCGAACCTGCTTCGCCATTCAACTAGATCATGGCTCAACGCCATTTTCCTGCACTATCACCAGGAGGAGAGGAGCAGCTGGAGTCCCTGCTCCTGATCGCTGTCCAGTGGCCCACCCCACTATAAATGTGTGTGTGTGTGTGTGTGTGTGTGTGTGTGTGTTAGCATTAGGTCACACGCATCACTGCACCTTAATGCAGCAAGTTAGATTGTGATGTGCACTTTATGCACAGCGAGATCCCATCTGAAGGACATCCACCATTGATAATGCAGCAAACCATCCAGTGCTGCTCTGAAGTGTCAATCAAGTTCCGAATGGGGACTTAAACCCACAGCCTTCTCCGTCCGAGGTGGGACTGCTGAGGGCTGAGCCAAACGGACGCTAGAGGGAGGTAAGCCTCTCGTGGGCTCAGTATGAGAGAGAGCGCTGGTCATTACACAACAAGTGAATGTGCGTTCGGTCATAGCGTTCTCGAATCATACGGCACAGAAGGAGGCCATTGGGCCCATTGTACCCGTGCTGGCTCTTCGAAAGAGCTATCCAATTAGTCCCACTCCCCTGCTCCTTCCCCGCAGCCCTGCCAATTTTCCCTCTTCAAATATTTAACCAATTCCCCTTTTCCAAGTTAATATTGAATCTGCTTCCACTGCCCTTTCAGGCAACAACTCACTGTGTAAAAACAAAAAAATTCTCATCTCCCCGCCCCCAACAGATTGGTTTTTTTGCTAATTTTTTCAAATCCGTAATTTTAACGCCTCCATTGAATCTGCCCTTAACCTCCTCTGCTGTAATGAGAACAATCCCAGTTTCTGCAGTCTCTCCACAGAACTGAAGTCCCTCATCCCAGGTGCCATTCTAGTAAATCTCATCTGCACTCTCTCCAACGCCTTGACATCCTTCCTAAAGTTGCTCAGTTTACACCACATTTTGTCAGGATGTATTATTAAGCAAGCGATAAATTAGGGCACAATGTGCTCACTTACTGGAAGAGCAATGACCTATGACGGGCCTTGCAGCAACATAAGCAGAATCATGAATATTTCACCCCTACTGTTGGCTCCTGGATTGAGCGGAGGGACAGAATCTCCCGACTCCGAGTGCTTCAGCCCAGTGTGACTTGCGGGAGAGAAAGACTTGCATTTATATAGCACCTTTCACAACCTCAGGATGTCCCAAAGTGCTTTACAGCCGCCAAAGTTCTTTTGAAGTGCAGTCACTGTTGTAATGTCAGAAATGTGGCAGCCAATTTGTGCACAGCAAGCTCCCACAAACAGCGATGTGATAATGATAAGAACATCTGTTTTTTTAGTGATGTTAGTCGAGGGCTAAATATTGGCCTGGAAACCGCTTCGAAATAGTGCCACAGGATCTTTTACACCCACCCGGGAGGGCAGATGGGGTCCCAGTTTAATATCTCATTGAAAGACGGCACCTCTGACTATGCAGCACTCCCTTAGTATTGCAGGGTCGATCTATATCTTGTACTCAAGTCTCTGGAATGGGACTTGAACCCACAAACTTCTGAGGCGGAAGCAAAAACGACCATTGTCTCTAATCTCTTTTGGAGTGTACGGGCGATTTGTTTAAGTGCTTGGCCCCTTTAATTTTTCTTGTCCAACCGTGCGCGCGCAGTGATTTAAAGGGGGCCGACTTGTGTGTGGTCTGAGCAGGGACTTGCGGGCCACTGCGCAGCCACGTGGAGTTCTCCGGCTGCTCTGGTCAACATTCAGCAAAAATAGATCCTTCCCCTTCATAGAATCATGTGACCCAGAAGGAGGCCATTCAGCCCGTCAATGCCTGTGCTGGATCTTTGAAAGAGCTATCCAGTTATGCCCCGCATCCCAGCCTTTTCCCCAGTTACACTAAACTTGTATCGGACCTTGGTCAGACCATACCTGGAGTACTGTGTACAGTTCTGATCACTGTATAATAAAGAAAGATAGAGGCCCTGGAGAGAGTGCAAAAGAAGATTTACAAGGAAGATGCCAGGAATGTTGGGAGGTGGGGATGTACCAACAGAAGAGGAGGAACATGACCTCTAACTGCCTCACCCGGTCAAACAGCCTCTTTTTCCACCTCCGGTTAGAACTGATAAGCAAAAGTGTTGAAAGAAAATGAAGAAAACCACACAATGTTCATTTTCTTTGAACAGCCCTGTGATTTTTCTCCCCCCTTGGTTTGCTCGATGTCTAGGTGATTCACCTTAATATCCTGGAGGCTCCAGGGCAATCCTGGAGGGTTGGCAATCGTTTCCCATTTTAACACCTCCAGCTCATGGTTAATCTGTGGCGGAAATCTTGACTTGTGCGAAGTGAGAACTGACGCCGCCCAGGAGGGGAATCCAGCCACAACCGGTCCCATCCGGATCAATGGGCCCCTTTCTGGGAAATTTTAAAGATACGGTTGTCTAGCAGTGTGTGTAAACAACCGTTACTATAAAGTAAACTGTAACAAAAAGTCACATTATTAACTGGAACTTGTGAAAAAAAACATGAACTTCTGATCGTGCAAAAACCGAGTTACATAATCATTAAGTACGAGAAACACTGAGGCAGCATCAAAGAAGAGAATTGTAAAATCTTCCAGAAGGAGTCTGTTTGGCCCATCTCACATGTGCCAGCTCTTTGAACCAACTACCTAATTAGTCCCCACTCACCCCTGCTCTGTCCCCATAACCCTGCAAATGTTTCCTTTTCAAGTATTTATCCCATTCCCTTTTGAAAGTTACTATTGAATCTGCTTCCACCGCCCTTTCAGGCAGCGCGTTCCAGATCACAACAACTCACTGTGTAAAATCCCCTCTGGTTCATTTCTTAAATCTGTTTCCCTCTGATTCCTGACCCTTCTGCCACTGGAAACAGTTCCTCCCTATTTACTCTATGAAAGCCCTTCATTGTTCTGAGCACCTCCATTGAACCTCCCATTAACCTTCTCTACTCTAAGGAGAACAATCCCCGCTTCTCTATAAACAAAGTCCCTCATCCCTGACATCATTCTGGTAAATCTCCTCTCCAAGGTCCCTCCTGGTCCAGCAATGCATTGAATTTAAATTTCTCGCCCTTGTTTTCAAATCCCTCTTGTGTGGCCTTGCCCCTTACTACTTCTGTAACCTCCTGCAGCCCCACAACCCTCTGAGATCTCTGCGCTCCTTCAATTCCGGCCTCTTGTCCATCCCCCGATTTCCATCGTTCCACCATTGGCGATCGTGCCTTCTGCTGCCTGGGGCCCTAATCTCTGGACTTCCCTCCCTAAACCTCTCCGCCTCTCTCTCCTCCTTTAAGACGTTCATTAAAACCTACCTCTTTGACCAAACTTTTGGTCACCTGTCCTAATATCTCCTTATATAGCTCAGTGTCAAATTGTGTTTGATAACAGTACAATGAAGCACCTTGGGATGTTTTACCATGTTAAAGTCACTATATAAATATAGGTTATTGTTGGTATTTAATTGATCATAAAACATTCTTTTTCAGTCTCTAGGACCTATTAAGCTCAGCTTAATGGGATTTATGACCTTCTCTCAGTTTCAGCTGGGAGGGATAAAGCTGGGAGTTTTTAATGTGTACATATCTGCACTGTACTGGGTAATGTCTGTGTCGTCTGAACCTTTGGGAACATGGACATTCTCTTAAGATAGGCTCAGTGAAGAAGCAAGAAGATAAGAGGCAAGACGGGCAACAAACAGAAAGTGCCTTTTTCCTCGTAGAGTTATACAGCACAGAAACAGGCCCTTCGGCCCATCGTGTCTGTGGCACCCATCAAGCACCTATCTAATCTAATCCCATTTTCCAGCACTTGGCCCGTAGCCTTGTAAGCTGTGGCGTTTCAAACGCTCGTCTAAATACTTCTTAAATGTCATGAGGGTTCCTGCCTCTACCACCCCTTCAGATTCCAGATTCCAGCCACCCTCTGAGTGAAATTTTTTTTCCTCAAATCCCCTCTGAACCTCCTGCCCCTTACCTTAAATCTATGCCCCCTGGTTATTGACACCTCTGCTGAGGGAAAAAGTTTCTTCCTATCTACCCTATCAATGCCCCTCATAATTTTGTATACCTCAATCAGGTCCCCCCTCAGCCTTCTCTGCTCTAAGGAAAACAACCCCAGCCTATCCAGTCTCTCTTCATAGCCGAAATGCTCCAGCTCAGGCAACATCCTGGTGAATCTCCTCTGCACCCTCTCCAGTGCAATCACATCCTTCCTATAGTGTGGCAACCAGAACTGTACACAGTACTCCAGCTGTGTCAAAGTGCCTTATTTGGTCAATGTTTGTTTTTAGAGTTATAGAGCCATTTATGGCACAGTAGGAGGCCATTCGGCCCGTTGAGTCCATGCTGGCTCTCCACGGAGCTATATAGTCAGTCCCACTCCCTGGCTCGATCCCCCTAGCCCTGCAAGTCTATTTCTCTCAGGTGACCATCCAACCTCCTCTTGAAGTCATTGATCGTCTCTGCTTCCACCACCCTTGTTGGCAGTGAGTTCCAGGTCATTACCACACGCTGTGTAAAAAAAGTGCTTCCTCATATTCCCCCTGCATCTTTTGCCCAAAACGTTCAATCAGTGTCCCCTAGTCCTTGTACCATTAGTTAATGGGAATGGTTTTTACTTGTCTAACTTATCTAAACTTGTCATAATCTTGTACACCTCTATCAAATCTCCCTACAATCTCCTTTGTTCTAAGGAGAACAAACCCAGCTTTTCCAACCGCACTTTGTAACTAAAATCTGTGGAACTATTCTGGTAAATTTCCTCTGCACCCTCTCAAGGACCCTCACCTTCTTCCTGAAGTGTGGTGATTCCCAACGGACAAAATAAAGTTGGCATCATACAAACATGAGCAAGGAAAGGATAGAAATGGGAAATATCCAACAACTGCCAAATGCTGATGATACTTGGGATTACAGGGCATCTAGTCTGGGTGATACCAACTGAAGATTGAAGGAACTAACAAGAGTTTCCTTGGCACCAGGAACAAAATTGGATTTAGGTAATTCCCGGATGTCCCAAAGACTGTCACAGGCAATGAATTACCATGGGCTACATGCGGCAGGATGGCTGTTGTAATGTAGGTGACAGTTTGTAAGGGATGGTAGTATAGTCGTTATATTGCCAGACTAGTAGTCCAGAGGCCAGGGATAATGCTTTGCCGAGAGTTCAAATCCCATCATGGCAGCTGGGAAATTTCAATTTAATAAATATGGGATTAAAACGCTAGTCTCAGTAATGGTGCACATGTAACTACTGGATTGTTCCAAAAAAAAACACATCTGTTCACTCCCCTTTCGGGAGGGAAATCTGGCAGTCTTACCTGGTCTGGCCGCATCTGACTCTTGACCTACAGCAATGTGGTTGATTCTGAACCACCCTCTGAAATGGCCTAGCAAGCCATTCAGTTGCCTTCAAAAGCTCACCCCCGCCTTCTCAAGGACAGTTAGGTCTGGGAAATAAGTGCTATGAATAACCTGAAACGTTAACTCAGTTTCTCTCTCCACAGATGCTGCCTGACCTGCTGGGTGTTTCCAGCATTTTTGGTTTTATTACTGGGGAGAACTCCCCTGCTCGTCTTCAAAATAGCACCATAGGTGCTTTTATCTGAGAGGGCAGACAGCTTAACATCATATTTGAAAGACAGCACCTCTGACAGTCCAGCACTCCCTCAGTGCCGGATTTTGCAGTTAAGTGCCTGGAGTGGGATTTGGGATGAGATTGCTACACATTGAGCTGTGAAGGGCTTGGTGATCAGCAGAAGGATCCACGCCCATAACATGGATCTAGTCTTTCTTTTCTGCTGATGGGGAATGACCTACTGTGGATGACTGCAGGTCTTATTTCAGCTGTGACTCAATGGGTAACCCTCCTGCTAAATTGGAAGGTTTAAGTCCCACTCCGGGACTTAAGTGCACAAATCTAGGCTGGCGCTCCAATGCAGTAGTGAGGGGGTGCTGCACTGTCAGAGGTGCCATCTTTTGGATGAGGCGTTAAACAGGGGCCCTTAGCTTCCCACAGCACTCTTTTGGAGAAAGCATGGGAGTTCTCTCTTAGTGTCCTGGCCAATTTTCATCCCTCGATGCAAATTATCTGATCATTATCACTTTGCTGTTTGTGGGAGCTTGCTGTGCGCAGCTTGGGTGCCATGTTTCCTGTATTACAACAGTGACTCAACTCCAGAAGTACTTTACTGGCTGTAAAACGCTTTGGGACATCCTGTGGTTGTCAAAGGCGCTATAGAAATGCAAGTCTTTCTTTTTTTCATAGCATTTTTATTTTTAAAAAATATATATATAATTATGTTTTACAAATTAGATTTTTCTGAATCCAGTTGCACTTTTAAAGGGAAAGGAATGAAAGGGGAAATAATACAAAGAATCTCTTAGGGGGTGGGGGGAGTTAACAATTACAACAATATTTATATAGAAATTTTAATGTGATAAAACATCCCAAGGCACTTCACAGGAGCATTATAAAACAAAATATGACAGTGAGACACATAAGGAGATATTAGGTCAGATGACCAAAAGCTTGGTCAAAGAGGTAGGTTTTAAGGAGTGTCTAAGGACTGGGAGGAGGCGAGGTGGAGAGGGTTAGGGAGGGAATTCCAGAGCTTGAAGCCCAGGCAGCTGAAGGCACGGAGCGATTAAAATCAGGGGTGCACAAGAAGCCAGAATTAGAGGAGCGCAGATATCTCAGAGAGTTGTGGGGCTGGAGGAGATCACAGAGATAGGGAGGGGGGCGAGGCCCTGGAGTGATTTGAAAGCAAGGATGAGAATTTTCAAATCGAGGCGTTGCTTAAGCGGGAGCCAATGTAGGTCAGCGAGCACAGAAGACTTGCATTTGTTTGGCGCCTAACATGAGCACTCGAAGTCTCAAAGCACTTTACAGCCAATGAAGTACCGGGGTGGCCAATTTGTGCACAGCAAGCTCCCACAAACAGCAATGTGATAATGACCAGATCATCTGTATTTTAGACATTAAAGCACAGGCTTAAAGATGTTTTAGCACATGGGGTGATGGGTGAACGGGACTTTGGATATAGCATCATAGAATGGTTGCGGTACAGGAGGCCATTCGGCCCATCGAGCCCATGCCGGCTCTTTGCAAATTCAACTCACCTAGTCTCACTTCCCTGCATTTTTCCTGTAACCCTGCAAATTTTTTTCTCTTCAGATTATTATCCAATTCTCTTTTGAAAGCCACGATTGAATCTGCCTCCACCACACGCTCAGGCAGTGCATCCCAGATCTTAACCATTCGAGGTGTAAAAAAGTTTTCCCTCATGTCGCCATCGCCTCTTTTGCCAATCTGTGCCCTCTGATTCTCGATTCTCTAAAGCCTTAAAGCGTGATGCCTAGAAATGGACAAAATACTCCATTTGAAGCCATACCAGAGTTTTATACAGGTTTATCATAACTTCCTTGCTTTTGTACTCTATGCCCCTATTTATAAAGCCCAGGATCCAGTATGCTTTATTAACTGCTACTGAATCTGCCCTGCCACCTACAATGATTTGTGCACGTATACCCCCCACCCCCCCACTCCTGCTGTCCCTGCACCCGTTTAGAATTGTACCCTTTATTTTATATCGCCTCTCCTCATTCTTCCTACCAAAATGAATCACATTAAATTTCAACTGCTGCACGACCACCTTGAAGTCTATCTCCATCCTCCTCACAGTTCGACAATACTTCCAAGTTTTGTGTCCTCCGCGAGCCAAGGGACGTGGTTGCGAGTCAGGACAGGGGCAGCAGCGCAGGGCCCTTTAAAAGCAGAGCTGGGGACTCTGCGCCTTTAAGAATCTGCCCTCGGCCTCCCCCGCTCGCTGCTGCCCTCTGCCGGGACTGAGTGGCGCTGCAAGGGTTAATTTCATGTCTGTTTACTGGGTCACGTGGTGCGGGTGTGCACGTGTAATTGACACAAGGGCTGATGGAGAAAAGGTGGCGGGTTTCGGGGCTCGGTGTGGGACTCTTCCTGCGGGCATTGCAACTTTCAGTCCATGCAATAAATTAAATGCAACAGCGGGGAGGCTGCGGCCGCTTACAATTCACCAAGAAAAGTAAGGAAGCATCACCCAAAAAGAAGAGAAGCTGCGACAAATGTTTAGGGAGGAAACGATACTGTGCAACCGGGCAAGTTTTTTTTTTAGAATGAGATGCACATTATCCGCAGTCACAGGGCGATTCGCATTTTGGAAAGTCATGGCCCAGGGACGTGAGCTGAGATGGCAGATCCGCAGCCGGAGTGTTTGAAAGCGCAGCGGGCATTGCATGTTTGCAGGAGGATTGCGGGTCTGCACGCTGCCAGCAGCGGTGCCCCTTGCCCAGCAGAGCCAGCTTGGGATCCAGCAGCCTCGGAAGGTGTCCGGATGGGTCTGGAGAGTTTCAGCAGCGAGCCGGTGGCAGCTTACAGTCCGCCCTGCCAGCTCTTGGGTCCAGTCGCCAATGTCAGAGCAAGTGGGGACAATGTATCCTCCCAAATGGTTACAGTATCCGCGGGCACCCAAATGGTTACAGTATCCGCGGGCACCCAAATGGTTACAGTATCACCGGCATCCCAAATGGTTACTGCGGGCACCCAAATGCCTGCGGTGGGCACCACGCATGGCGAGGCTGCACGGAGGCCGTACCACCATCACCACCACCCTCCTCGGGATCTCCTGCTCACCCTCGACCCCGTCCTCAGTGACCTCTCCGCCGGCCAGGAGACTCCGGGCAGCGGTTGCAGGCGGAGAGCCTTGGAGAATGGGGAGAGCCCCCGCCTCATGTCAGCTCCTTGCCTGTGGCAGGAAGGGGGTGCCCCCCAGCCGTGCCCCAAGAGGAAGAGGCTGGAGAACGGGGACGCCGCCGGGAGTCTGAGCCAGGTCAATGGCTACGGCGAGGACCCCTGCCCCTGCAAGGATGCCAAGAGGAAGAAAGTGGAGGGTGAAAATATTGCCCCCTTGGGATGCCAGGGCAGCAACGAGATGAGCAGGACAGTGCAGGACATGGACCTGCGACTGCAGACCCAGGAGCTGGTCAACAAGTACATTGTGCCCTGTATGAACTGCTACGGCATCTGCGTGAAAGACAATTTTCTAGGGGAAGGACTGGGCAGTAAGGTTCTGCTGGAAGTGCTGAGCCTCCATCGGAATGGGACCCTGATGGACGGGAAGGTGGTCAGTCCTCTCAGCATCCCCACCAGGAGCATCCGAGGTGACAAGATCGCCTGGGTAGATGGCAAAGAGCAAGCCTGCGCCAACATTGGGCTACTGATGTCCCGGCTTGATGAGCTGATCATTTACAGCGCTGGGAGACTCGGGAACTACATGATCAATGGGAGGACTAAGGTAAGGGCGGGGGGCAGGCCTTGGTGGGTGACAAGAGTCCCCGAGGCTAAGGGCCCTTGACTGCAACGTCGAACCTCGTTGTCCACCTGTCAGAAGTGATGTGTTCTACGTTATTGCAATGGCTGTGTTAACGACGAATTGTATGGGAGCAGGGAGAAGGAATATTTGATCCATTCCCCCATCTCCCCACTCTCAACTCCCCTACCCATCCCCCACCTCGCTCATCCCCACGTGTGTGTCTATGTTAAGTGTATGGGTCTATACTCTGGAGTTTGGAGGTGATCTCAATGAAATGTGTAAAATTCCTTGAGGCTTGGCAGGGTAGACGCTGAGGGGCTGATTCCCCTGGCTGGAGAGTCCACAGCAAGGGAGTATAGTCTCCGGATAACCGGTCGACCATTTAGGATTGAGATGAGAAGAAAGTTCTTCAGTCCGAGGGTTGTGAATCTGGGGAATTCTCTACCCCAGAGAGCTGTGGAAGCTCGATTGTTGAGGATGTTCAAGGTTGAGATCGCTAGATTTTTGGACATTAAAGGGAATGAAGGGATGCTGGAGTTGAGGTAGAAGATGAGTCATGATCTTATTTAATGGCCGAGCAGACTCGAGGGGCTGGTGCGTGTGTGTATGTATTTAACCTGCCGCCCTTGTCATTATAGTGGGGGAGAATGGAGTCAGTCTTTTCGCCCAGCAGCATCGCACCCTGTAATGTGTTGCTCAGGTTAAGCTGCGTTCAGCCCGTCAGTGGGTAGAAATAGGCACATACTGAGGTCAATTAAAGTTTTTTTTTCTTTCCCCTTGGTGGACTGGCGACTGCGAATAAATCCCCAGCTGTTCCTCAAAATGCAGCCGGAGGAAATTAAGTATCCTTCTGTTAAGCCACTGCTAATATGTGGAAATGTGACACTTCTACTTCCCCCCCCCGGAACGTATCTATTTATCTAAACAAACCTTAACTCTACCTTCCACAGCTCTCTGTTATGATTCCCCCAGTAGCCTAGCAGGTGGATGCACATTACCTGATGTACTGATCCAAACAAACATGGAGGTAACCTCTCTCCGCAGCTACTACAGTCGGCTTTAGTATCTCTCGCTTAAGCTCATTTAGTGATTCCCACTGGGCATTGTCTTCCTAACATCAGCTGAGGGCAGGAAGAAGTTTGACGCCCTCCTTGGTGGAATAGCCCTCCCTCCCCCCCCCCCCCCCTCCTCCCCTCTCCAACACTCACTAGGTTGACACATAAAGAATGCCAGGGTACTGCAGGATGGGCAGCTGCAGTGGGACTTCCGAAAAAAAGAATGAAAGAATTTGCATTTATATAGTGCCTTTCATGACCTCAGGATGCCCCAAGTCGCTTTGAAGCCAGTGAAATACTTTGGACGTGTGGTCCCTGTTGCAATGAAAAAGATGGCAACCAATTTGCGCACAGCAAGATCCCGCAAGCAGCAATGGGGGTACTGACCAGATCATCTGTTCTGGTGATGTTGATTGAGACATAACTATTGACCCCCAGGCACTGGGGAGAACTCCCCCTGCTCTTCATTGAAATAGTGGCCATGGAATCTTTAATGTCCATCTGAGAGGGCGGGCGGGGCCTCTAATTAACATCTCATCCAAAAGCTGGCCCTCCAACAGTGCAGCACTCCCTCAGCACTGCACTGGAAGTGTCAGCCTGATTTTTTTTTCACTTTGGGGTCTGGTCTCTGGAAGGGAACTTGAACCCACAACCTTCTGACTCCGAGGCGAGAATGCCTCTAATTCACGGCCAACCAAGGTTGTGAAATCTTTGTGCAAGAAGTTTATGTTATTTTTCCTTTACCCCACCCGCTGTCCGATCCAAAATCTGACCAGATCGGTCATGGTCAAATTGAGTGAGGAAACCGGCTTGAGGGGCTGAATGGCCTCCTGCTCTTTTTTTTGAACTTGCTTTCGACGCTAAGACCTGTCTGCCCTGTTGGCAAAACAAACTTTTGATTGCACTGCACTTGAGGAAGCAGGGAGAAGGTGCAGAGGAGATTTACTAGAATGGTACCAGCAATGAGGGACTTCAGTTACGTGGAGAGACTGGAGAAGCTGGGGTTGCTCTCCTTAGAGTAGAGAAGGTTAAGGGGAAATTTAATAGAGGCGTTCAAAATTGTGACGGGGTTTTGGGAGAGTAAACAAGGTGGCGCACAAAGAAAAGCTGCAGCAGGAAATGGGCAGTTCCTTTAAAGCCCCACAACACAATGGCCGTGAGCTAAGCGCACAGTGGCGCGGTGGTTAGCACCGCAGCCTCACAGCTCCAGCGACCCGGGTTCAGTCCTGGGTACTGCCTGTGCGGAGTTTGCAAGTTCTCCCTGTGACCTGCGTGGGTTTCCTCCGGGTGCTCCGGTTTCCTCCCACATGCCAAAGACTTGCAGGTTGATCGGTAAATTGGCCATTATAAATTGTCCCTAGTGTAGGTAGGTGGTAGGGAAAATATAGGGACAGGTGGGGATGTGGTTAGGAATATGGGATTAGTGTAGGATTAGTATAAATGGGTGGTTGATGGTTGGCACGGACTCGGTGGGTCGAAGGGCCTGTTTCAGTGCTGTATCTCTAAAACAAAAATAATCAAAATAACCGTGGTGACGTTAGTTGCTACTGGACTCGGAACATTTATACTATACTGTCGACTGTGCTACCAGCTTAGTTACCTGCAAGTGCCCAGGCTACAGAGATGTGGATATCCTAGTGCTCGGCAGCTGGCATGCATTCCCTCCTAGCTCAAAATTATGAGAAGTACAAATTCCTTATGGTGGCAAACAGTCTATTCTCCAGCCGGTAAAGTCTGTTTACTCAGCCAGCATAACCGATGCAGGGTGATTTATGTCTGCCTGATTAAAGCAGGGCGATTTCTCTCGTATTGAATGGAGGTTAGTTACAGAATGCAAATGACGTGCACAAAACCGACCCCAGTCAGGGCGAGACGGAGTTAAATGTTTCAGGTCGGTGACGTTTTCATCTCCACAGATGCTTCCTGACCTGCTGAGTACTTGCAACATTTTTCTGTTTTTCTTTTCACGCTTGTCTCTTGGCTGGATTTGAACCCAGGTCCCCCCCCAGGTAGAACGTCCAAAGCCACTGCAACGCCCAATTCCTGGTGTGATTGATTTGTTTATTTTTCCTATTGTGTGTCGGGTGTGTGCAGTGTACGCTCGGTATCAGTGCCGGAAGGTGTGAAATGTTTGACGCTATTGTTATATTTCTTGTGCCATGTTTCCAGCATTGTGGTCCAGCTCTGTGTGAGGGATTCCCCGCCCCCCCTCCCCCCCCCCGGGCCTTTCTAATCCCTGACGGTTGTGTCTTGTACAATAATGTCAACAGCTCACAATGGGAGGAAAAGCCTGCTGTGTATGTTTTACTGATTGGACGGTTCAGTGACCAGCGACTGAATCTCCCGTCGAGGGTGGTGGTGGTGGGAGGTTCTCCCTGCGAGAGCAGCTGATGGGCATCCATTGAATTTTCTCTGGGGGCAGTTGCTTTGTTCCGGCTGCATATCAGGTTTCTGTTTTGGGTTGCGCTGCTCTAGATCTCCTATCCTGAAGGTACCAACACCCGTCGGTGAAGGGTCCCAATTCTTGCTGGCGAACTGAGCCAACTCTCGGTGGTGAGCCGGTGTCAATGTCTTTCCAATTTCCCATCCAGTGATCACGTGTGAGCTTTGCCAATCGGTCCTGTTGTGTGTTGGGGCGTCACAGAAACGTGGAATCCTGTATATGTGCACACACACGTGAACATGCTTTCGGGTGCTCTGAAACGCAACTCCTTTCCGATTGTATAGCTTCAGTCTATGTGATCGTGGTGTTGAGCGATCGGGCACGAGTCTTGCACAGTGACCTACGGGTGACCTGATCCCGACGAATGGGCTGAGTTTCACTTGTCCTGTTTCTTAAAAGAAAGAACTTGCATTTCTCTAGCCCCTTTCGCTCCCTCAGGACATCCCGATGCGCTCTGCAGCCAATGAAGTACTTTTGACTTCAATTGTACATCAATGTTGTAATGTAGGAAGTGAGCAGCCATTCTGCGCACAGCAAGCTCCCGCAAGCAGCAATATGCTAACAACCAGATTGTCTGTTTTTTTTTAGTGAAAGTTTTTCTTTTTTTTTGAGGGATCCATATTGTCCAGGACAGTGTGAGGCTAACTCCCTCACTGGGAGCGTGAGCTTACATTTTATGCTCAAGTCTCTTGGGGGGGGGGGGGGTGGAACTTGAACTTTCTGACTCTGAAGTGAGAGTGCTACAACAACAACACCTACATATATTTATAAAGCGCCTTTAACGTAATAAAACGTCCCACGGTGCTTCACAGGAGCATTATAAAACAAAGCGTGACACCGAGCCACAATTGGGTCAGATGACCAAAAGCTTGGTCAAGGAGGTAGATTTTAAGGAGAGTCTTAAAGGGGGAAAGTGAGGCGGAGAGGTGTAGGGAGGGAATTCCGGAGCTTGGGGCCCAGGAAACTGAAGGCACGGCTGCCGATGGTGGACCGATTAAAAATAGGGATACGCAAGAGGTCAGAATTCGAGCAGCGCAGATATCCTGGAGGGTTGTGGGGCTGCAGGAGATTACAGAGATAGGGAGGGGGCGAGGCCATGGAGGGATTTGTAAACAGGGATGAGAATTTTAAAATCAAGTCTTGTACATATGAGTTGTTATTACTACCCACTGAGCCGCACTGACCTTGAACCTGCTGTTAGTTTCAAGGTACCTCGCTCAGTTGTTTGCTCCTTACCCGACAAGCCTAGACGCTGCTGACGGGCATGTTTAGTTTTAGTTTAGTTTAGAGATACAGCACTGAAACAGGCCCTTCGGCCCACCGAGTCTGTGCCGACCATCAACCGCCCATTTATACTAATCCTACACTAATCCCATATTCCTACCACATCCCCACCTGTCCCTATATTTCCCTACCACCTACCTATACTAGTGACAATTTATAATGGCCAATTTACCTACCAACCTGCAAGTCTTTTGGCTTGTGGGAGGAAACCGGAGCACCCGGAGAAAACCCACACAGACACAGGGAGAACTTGCAAACTCCACACAGGCAGTACCCAGAATTGAACCCGGGTCGCTGGAGCTGTGAGGCTGCGGTGCTAACCACTGCGCCACTGTGCCGTCCATATTTGTCATTATTTCATGTATATTAGTTTCCCCTCCATCTCCTTCCGATTACCCGTTGACTGACTTGGGGGTGGGGGGGGGGGGAGGCGCAGGGGATTTTTTTTTGCCTTTCAGGTGTAGTGTAAAACAGATGATATTGAACTAGTGACCTATCACTGCGCTCAGATCTGCTCTCCATGTTACAGAAGACACTGGAGAAGATGCAAAAAGAAAAGATCTGTGAGGATGATACCAGAACTGAAAGGTTAAAATGCATTGGGATGTTTCACTACGTTTAGAGACGTCAAACGAGAGGTCCACTTTTGCTGGGGATGCTGTTCAGTGGGCACCTCCGGTTGCTCCTAACCGGCGAACCCAGTGTTGGCCAAGTGTTTGGGACTGGGGGAGGTGCAGCACTGAGCGGGAGGTCAGGCTTGATACTGTCTGTTTGCATGCAGAGCACAGGACATGAGTGAGGAACTGCGGTGGGGGGGGGGGGTGGGGATTAACTATGGAGCTGGGGGTCCAGCCAAGAATTAGTACGAGGGGGAAAATGCTGGGAAATTTAAAGGTGCCGTTTATCACTCGTGGCTCAGGCCAGAGATTAGGAGGAGGATGATTGAGGGGATTTTTCTGCAGTTGTCTTCAGTACAGTATGTAATAAGATCACAGCCTCACAGTCGCACCTTCAAACATTACTTTGCCTCGGTGATCCCTCACCAACCATCGAACGCACACACAATAGAGAAACCTTGAACCATTCCTGAGGAAGTCTCAATTGGAACTGCTGTTCTTTTATAGTTCAGAGGCTGTTGGCTGGGAGTTTAATGTCTCACATTGTTTGGGACCTTGGAGTTCCTACAAGTATGGGTCCTTGGTCCTTACCCTCAAGGACTGGCGAGTGATTTAGGGCCTTGTGGAAATTGCCTGACAAGCGTAAACTACCCAGTGCCCAGCTAGACTGGCGGCGGAGGTCAAAAAGAAATGTTTTGGTTACTTTTTCTTGCTCTGTGTGTCTCACAAGCTATTGTTTCCCTGTGTTCGTTACTTCAAACTAAACTGACACTTGGGCAAGCACAAGAGGTTCAAACTGGCATAAGACACTTCACAAAAAAAAGAACAAGCTTCATTTATATAGTGCCTGTTGCATCCTCAGGACGTACCAAATGACTATCAGGAATTGTTTTTTTCGACATAAACTGTACACGGTCACTGTTTATTCAGCAGGGTAAGGGTCACTCACTGTGTAACTGTACAGAGTCACTGTTTATTCAGCAGGGTAAGGGTCACTCACTGTGTAACTGTACAGAGTCACTGTTTATTCAGCAGGGTAAGGGTTACTCACTGTGTAACTGTACAGAGCCACTGTTTATTCAACAGGGTAAGGGTTACTCACTGTGTAACTGTACAGAGTCACTGTTTATTCAGCAGGGTAAGGGTCACTCACTGTGTAACTGTACAGAGTCACTGTTTATTCAGCAGGGTAAGGGTCACTCACTGTGTAACTGTACAGAGTCACTGTTTATTCAGCAGGGTAAGGATCACTGTAACTAGAAAATAAAACAGCAGTTCCATTTGGTTATACCGTGAATGACCCTTACTCTGCCGAACCCGGTTTCATTTAGCAGGGTAAGAAAGATGAGAAAAAACTCCCTCCACCGTGCCCAGACAGTCTGCTTGAGGTGAAGACAAGTGCAGTCAGATTCCTTTCATTGTCGTTTCACTGTGAACAGTTTGGTCTCACAAATTAACCCACAATGGTGACTGTTCCCTCTCCATAGGCGATGGTGGCTTGCTACCCTGGGCATGGAACTGGGTACGTCCGACATATCGACAACCCGAATGGCGATGGGCGCTGTGTCACATGTATTTATTATCTAAACAGGGACTGGGATATCAACGTAAGTAGCAGAGGCTTCACTCTGTCCTTTTTCATAGTTAACACTTGGGCTGATTTGGGTCAGTGGGCATAAGTGCAGCCCAGTGTACCACTAAGGCACAGAGTAGGGGGAGATCCCACAATTGGATCCTGTGTCCACCGGGGACTCAACAACAGTCCTTGTGTCCCTGGCCAGAGTAGGGAGTGAGTGGCAAAGTGTCCCCGCTCTTGATGGGGCTCATGAAGGACGTGGATTGTTGGGTGAGACCAGTGTTCTGCTCAGTTGATCTCATAATCAAAAAGCCAGCTACGATTCACTATCTTGGCTCAGGCACTGAGAATGACTATTCGGGCAGGGGGTGCCAGCACCTGTGGAAACTATATCCGAGGAAATGGTACCCCATCCCATTGATGGAGTTGCCTCTGATCCCCTTGCTGAGTTTTTAGCTCCTTCAGGTCAGTGAAAGACTGGGGTAAATATTATTCCATCTTCTTGAAAGAATACTTTGGATTAAAATCTGCAATTAATTATTTTTCTTGCAGAAATACCCTTAGAATAATTGGCCAGTGTGTGCTTGAGATCACTTACTTATCCAGGTGGAATTCACTCTTTGATAGACATTCTGAATATTGTCATGACATCTGGCGCAGTGGTTAGCACCGCAGCCTCACAGTTCCAGGGACCCGGGTTCGATTCTGGGTACTACCTGTGTGGAGTTTGCAAGTTCTCCCTGTGTCTGCGTGGGTTTCCTCCGGGTGCTCCGGTTTCCTCCCACATGCCAAAGACTTGCAGGTTGATAGGTTAATTGGCCATTATAAAATTGTCCCTAGTATAGGTAGGTGGTAGGGAAATAGAGGGACAGGTGGGGATGCAGTAGGAATCTGGGATTAGTGTAGGATTAGTATAAATGGGTGGTTGATGGTCGGCACAGACTCGGTGGGCCGAAGGGCCTGTTTCAGTGCTGTATCTCTAAACTAAACTAAACTAAACTAAACACTCCCAGGACAGGTACAACACGGGGTTAGATACAGAGTAAAGCTCCCTCTACACTGTCCCCATCAAACACTCCCAGGACAAGTACAGTACGGGGTTAGATACAGAGTGTACCTCGCACTCCTTTTATATTGGCATCAGCCTTTCACAATCTTAGGACCTCCCAAAAATGCTTTACAGCCAATGAAGTGTATTCACTGTTGTGATCTAGGAAGTGCGGCAGCCAATTGGTGCACAGCAAGCTCCCACAAACAGCAAGGTGATGATGACCAGGTTATCTGTTGTAGCGTTGAGGCATAAATATTGGGATGAACTCCCCACTACTCTTCGGATAGTGGCTGTGGGATCTTCTACGTCCACTTACGAGGATTGGTGGAGCCTCTGTTTAACGCTGCATGGGGAAGATACTGCCTCCGGTAATGCAGCATACCCCTCAGTACTGCCTCAGTGTAGTGACGGCCTGGATTATTGTGCTCCAATGGCTGGGGTGAGACTTGAACCCGTGACCTTCAGCCCCACAGGTGAGAGTGCTACCCACTGAGCCACAGCTGACTCTCTCAAGTCTGTGCTGGAGATGAGCCTGGACCCTCCGTGCCGCCATTCCTGAGTTGGGATCAGACATCTCGCAGTGAGCTGCACAGCGACCTGTGTTATTTCTCTCACCCTTTCGGTTTTCTTCCTCCAGGTCCATGGTGGCTTGCTGCAGATATTTCCGGAAAATCGCTCGGAAGTTGCAAACATTGAGCCTTTATTCGACAGATTATTAATTTTCTGGTCGGACCGCAGGAATCCTCATGAAGTCAAACCCGCCTTTGCCACCAGGTAACCAGAGGGCAGAGAGAGTATGTATGGTCTGGAAGACTGGAAAAGGCGGGTAATGGGTTGCGGGTTGTACAGGGGGTGGGTGGGTAGTGGGTGAAAGAGAGCCGTGTTACACTTATTGAAACTCTGCTAATGTATGACAGTGGATTTGTCATTTTCACACGTGAGCTCTGTAACCCTCCCCAATGCCCTCGAAATTTCATCCAAACTTAGGATGGATCGGAAGAGAGCATTCTGCATTGTATAACACGGGGGTACAGTACTGGTGGGTACAGGTCTGTCACTGTATAACACTGGGGTACAGTACTGGTGGGTACAGATCTGTCACTGTATAACACTGGGGTACAGTACTGGTGTGGACAGGTCTGTCACTGTATAACACTGGGGTACAGTACTGGTGGGTACAGGTCTGTCACTGTATAACACTGGGGTACAGTACTGGTGGGGAGAGGTCTGTCACTATAACACTGGTGTACAGTACTGGTGGGTACAGGTCTTTCATTGTATAACACTGGGGTACAGTACAGGTGGGTACAGGTCTTTCATTGTAGAACACTGGGGTACAGTACTGGTGGGCACAGGTCTGTCACTGTGTAACACGGGTACAGTACTGGTGGGGACAGGTCTGTCACTATAACACTGGTGTACAGTACTGGTGGGGACAGGTCTGTCACTGTATAACACTGGGGTACAGTACTGGTGGGGACAGGTCTGTCACTATAACACTGGTGTACAGTACTGGTGGGTACAGGTCTGTCACTGTATAACACTGGGGTACAGTACTGGTGGGTACAGGTCTGTCACTGTATAACACTGGGCTACAGTACTGGTGTGGACAGGTCTGTCACTGTATAACACTGGGGTACAGTATTGGTGGGTACAGGTCTGTCACTATATAACACTGGGGTACAGTACTGGTGGGGACAGGTCTGTCACTGTATAACACTGGGGTACAGTACTGGTGGGTACAGGTCTGTCACTGTATAACACTGGGGTACAGTACTGGTGGGTACAGGTCTTTCAGTGTATAACACTGGGGTACAGTACTGGTGGGTACAGGTCTTTCAGTGTATAACACGGGTACAGTACTGGTGGGTACAGGTCTGTCACTGTATAACACTGGGGTACAGTACTGGTGGGCACAGGTCTGTCACTGTGTAACACTGGGGTACAGTACTGGTGGGGACATATCTGTCACTGTATAACACTGGGGTACAGTACTGGTACGTACAGGTCTGTCACTGTATAACACTGGCGTACAGTACTGGTGGGGACAGGTCTGTCACTATAACACTGGTGTACAGTACTGGTGGGTACAGGTCTGTCACTGTATAACACTGGGGTACAGTACTGGTGGGGACAGGTCTGTCACTGTATAACACTGGGGTACAGTACTGGTGTGGACAGGTCTGTCACTGTGGAACACTGGGGTACAGTACTGGTGGGGACATATCTGTCACTGTATAACACTGGGGTACAGTACTGGTACGTACAAGTCTGTCACTGTATAACACTGGCGTACAGTACTGGTGGGGACAGGTCTGTCACCAGAACACTGCTGTACAGTACTGGTGGGTACAGGTCTGTCACTGTATAACACTGGGGTACAGTACTGGTGGGGACAGGTCTGTCACTGTATAACACTGGGGTACAGTACTGGTGTGGACAGGTCTGTCACTGTGGAACACTGGGGTACAGTACTGGTGGGTACAGGTCTGTCACTGTATAACACTGGGGTACAGTACTGGTGTGGACAGGTCTGTCACTATAACACTGGGGTACAGTACTGGTGGGTACAGGTCTGTCACTGTATAACACTGGGGTACAGTACTGGTGGGTACAGGTCTGTCACTGGATAACACTGGGGTACAGTACTGGTGCGGACAGGTCTGTCACTGTATAACACTGGGGTACAGTACTGGTGGGGACAGGTCTGTCACGATAATACTGGGGTACAGTACAGGTGGGTACAGCTCTTTCATTGTATAACACTGGGGTACAGTACTGGTGGGGACAGGTCTGTCACTGTATAACACTGGGGTACAGTACTGGTGGGTACAGGTCTGTCACTGTATAACTGAGGTACAGTACTGGTGGGTACAGGTCTGTCACTGGATAACACTGGGGGACAGTACTGGTGGGGACAGGTCTGTCACTATAACACTGGGGTACAGTACAGGTGGGTACAGGTCTTTCATTGTATAACACTGGTGTACAGTACTGGTGGGCACAGGTCTGTCACTGGATAACACTGGGGTACAGTACTGGTGTGGACAGGTCTGTCACTATAACACTGGGGGACAGTACTGGTGGGGACAGGTCTGTCACTGTATAACACTGGGGTACAGTACTGGTGTGGACAGGTCTGTCACTATGTAACACTGGGGGACAGTACTGGTGGGTACAGGTCTGTCACTGTATAACACTGGGGTACAGTACTGGTGGGTACAGGTCTGTCACTGTATAACACTCGGGTACAGTACTGGTGGGGACAGGTCTGTCACTGTGTAACACTGGGGTACAGTACTGGTGGGGACAGGTCTGTCACTATGACACTGGGGTACAGTACTGGTGGGGACAGGTCTGTCACTGTATAACACTCGGGTACAGTACTGGTGGGGACAGGTCTGTCACTGTATGACACTGGGGTACAGTACTGGTGGGGACAGGTCTGTCACTGTATGACACTGGGGTACAGTACTGGTGGGTACAGGTCTGTCACTGTATAACACAGGGGTACAGTACTGGTGTGGACAGGTCTGTCACTATAACACTGGGGTACAGTACTGGTGGGTACAGGTCTGTCACTGTATAACACTGGTGGACAGTACTGGTGGGGACAGGTCTGTCACTGTATAACACTGGGGTACAGTACTGGTGGGGACAGGTCTGTCACTGTATAACACCGGGGTACAGTACTGGTGGGGACAGGTCTGTCACTGTATAACACTGGGGTACAGTACTGGTGGGGACAGGTCTGTCACTGTATGACACTGGGGTACAGTACTGGTGGGTACAGGTCTGTCACTGTATAACACTGGGGTACAGTACTGGTGTGGACAGGTCTGTCACTGCATAACACTGGGGTACAGTACTGGTGTGGACAGGTCTGTCACTGTATAACACTGGGGTACAGTACTGGTGGGTACAGGTCTGTCACTGTATAACACTGGGGTACAGTACTGGTGTGGACAGGTCTGTCACTGTATAACACTGGGGTACAGTACTGGTGGGGACAAGTCTGTCACTATAATACTGTGGTACCGTACAGGTGGGTACAGGTCTGTCACTGTATAACACTGGGGTACAGTACTGGTGGGGACAGGTCTTTCATTGTATAACACTGGGGTACAGTACTGGTGGGGACAGGTCTGTCACTATAACACTGGTGCACAGTACTGGTGGGGACAGGTCTGTCACTATAACACTGGGGTACAGTACAGGTGGGTTCAGGGTCTGTCACTGTATAACACTGGGGTACAGTACTGGTGGGGACAGGTCTGTCACTGTATAACACTGGGGTACAGTACTGGTGGGGACAGGTCTGTCACTGTGTAACACTGGGGTACAGTACTGGTGGGGACAGGTCTGTCACTGTATAACACTGGGGTCCAGTACTGGTGGGAACAGGTCTGTCACTGTATAACACTGGGGTACAGTACTGGTGGGTACAGGTCTGTCACTGTATAACACTGGGGTACAGTACTGGTGGGGACAGGTCTGTCACTGCATAACACTGGGGTACAGTACTGGTGGGTACAGGTCTGTCACTGTATAACACTGGGGTACAGTACTGGTGTGGACAGGCCTGTCACTGTATAACACTGGGGTACAGTACTGGTGTGGACAGGTCTGTCACTATAACACTGGGGTACAGTACTGGTGGGTACAGGTCTGTCACTGTATAACACTGGGGTACAGTACTGGTGGGGACAGGTCTTTCAGTGTGTAACACTGGGGTACAGTACTGGTGGGGACAGGTCTGTCACAAGAACACTGGTGTACAGTGCTGGTGGGGACAGGTCTGTCACTGTAAAACACGGGTACAGTACTGGTGGGGACATATCTGTCACTGTATAACACTGGGGTACAGTACTGGTACGTACAGGTCTGTCACTGTCTAACACTGGGGTACAGTACTGGTGGGGACAGGTCTGTCACTATAACACTGGTGTACAGTACTGGTGGGGACAGGTCTGTCACTGTATAACACTGGGGTACAGTACTGGTGGGGACAGGTCTGTCACTGTATAACACTGGTGTACAGTACTGGTGGGGACAGGTCTGTCACTGTATAACACTGGTGTACAGTACTGGTGGGGACAGGTCTGTCACTGTATAACACTGGGGTACAGTACTGGTGGGGACAGGTCTGTCACTGTATAACACTGGGGTACAGTACTGGTGGGTACAGGTCTGTCACTGTTTAACACTGGGGTGCAGTACTGGTGGGTACAAGTCTGTCACTGTATAACACTGGGGTACAGTACTGGTGGGTACAGGTCTGTCACTGTATAACACTGGGGTACAGTACTGGTGTGGACAGGTCTGTCACTGTATAACACTGGGGTACAGTACTGGTGTGGACAGGTCTGTCACTGTATAACACTGGGGTACAGTACTGGTGGGTACAGGTCTGTCACTGTATAACACTGGGGTACAGTACTGATGGGGACAGGTCTGTCACTGCATAACACTGGGGTACAGTACTGGTGTGGACAGGTCTGTCACAGTATAACACTGGGGTACAGTACTGGTGTGGACAGGTCTGTCACTAAAACACTGGGGTACAGTACTGGTGGGTACAGGTCTGTCACTGTATAACACTGGGGTACAGTACTGGTGGGGACTGGTCTTTCAGTGTGTAACACTGGGGTACAGTACTGGTGGGGACAGGTCTGTCACTGTATAACACGGGTACAGTACTGGTGGGGACATATCTGTCACTGTATAACACTGGGGTACAGTACTGGTGGGGACAGGTCTGTCACTGTATAACACTGGGGTACAGTACTGGTGGGGACAGGTCTGTCACTGTATAACACTGGGGTACAGTACTGGTGGGTACAGGTCTGTCACTGTATAACACTGGGGTACAGCACTGGTGTGGACAGGTCTGTCACTATAACACTGGGGTACAGTACTGGTGGGTACAAGTCTGTCACTGTATAACACTGGGGTACAGTACTGGTGGGTACAGGTCTGTCACTGTATAACACTGGGGTACAGTACTGGTGTGGACAGGTCTGTCACTGTATAACACTGGGGTACAGTACTGGTGGGGACAGGTCTGTCACTGTATAACACTGGGGTCCAGTACTGGTGGGTACAGGTCTGTCACTGTATAACAGTGGGGTACAGTACTGGTGGGTACAGGTCTGTCACTGTATAACACTGGGGTCCAGTACTGGTGGGTACAGGTCTGTCACTGTATAACACTGGGGTACAGTACTGGTGGGTACAGGTCTGTCACTGTATAACACTGGGGTACAGTACTGGTGGGACAAGTCTGTCACTATAACACTGGGGTACAGTACAGGTGGGTACAGGTCTTTCATTGTATAACAATGGGGTCCAGTACTGGTGGGTACAGGTCTGTCACTGTATAACACTGGGGTACAGTACTGGTGTGGACAGATCTGTCACTATAACACTGGGGTACAGTACTGGTGGGTACAGGTCTGTCACTGTATAACACTGGGGTACAGTACTGGTGGGTACAGGTCTGTCACTGTATAACACTGGAGTACAGTACTGATGGGTACAGGTCTGTCACTGTATAACACTGGGGTACATTACTGGTGGGGACAGGTCTGTCAGTATAATACTGGGGTACAGTACAGGTGGGTACAGGTCTTTCATTGTATAACACTGGGGTACAGTACAGGTGGGTTCAGGGTCTGTCACTGTATAACCCTGAGATACAGTACTGGTGGGGACAGGTCAGTCACTATAACACTGGTGTACAGTACTGGTGGGGACAGGTCTGTCACTGTATAACACTGGGGTACACTACTGGTGTGGACAGGTCTGTGACTGTATAACACTGGGGTACAGTACTGGTGGGGACAGGTCTGTCACTGTATAACACTGGGGTACACTACTGGTAGGTACAGGTCTGTCACTGTATAACACTGGGGTACAGTACTGGTGGGGACAGGTCTGTCACTATAACACTGGTGCACAGTACTGGTGGGGACAGGTCTGTCACTATAACACTGGGGTACAGTACAGGTGGGTTCAGGGTCTGTCACTGTATAACACTGGGGTACAGTACCGGTGGGGACAGGTCTGTCACTGTATAACACTGGGGTACAGTACTGGTGGGGACAGGTCTGTCACTGTGTAACACTGGGGTACAGTACTGGTGGGGACAGGTCTGTCACTGTATAACACTGGGGTCCAGTACTGGTGGGTACAGGTCTGTCACTGTATAACACTGGGGTACAGTACTGGTGGGTACAGGTCTGTCACTGTATAACACTGGGGTACAGTACTGGTGGGGACAGGTCTGTCACTGCATAACACTGGGGTACAGTACTGGTGGGTACAGGTCTGTCACTGTATAACACTGGGGTACAGTACTGGTGTGGACAGGCCTGTCACTGTATAACACTGGGGTACAGTACTGGTGTGGACAGGTCTGTCACTATAACACTGGGGTACAGTACTGGTGGGTACAGGTCTGTCACTGTATAACACTGGGGTACAGGACTGGTGGGGACAGGTCTTTCAGTGTGTAACACTGGGGTACAGTACTGGTGGGGACAGGTCTGTCACAAGAACACTGGTGTACAGTGCTGGTGGGGACAGGTCTGTCACTGTAAAACACGGGTACAGTACTGGTGGGGACATATCTGTCACTGTATAACACTGGGGTACAGTACTGGTACGTACAGGTCTGTCACTGTCTAACACTGGGGTACAGTACTGGTGGGGACAGGTCTGTCACTATAACACTGGGGTACAGTACAGGTGGGTACAGGTCTTTCATTGTATAACACTGGGGTACAGTACAGGTGGGTTCAGGGTCTGTCACTGTATAACCCTGAGATACAGTACTGGTGGGGACAGGTCAGTCACTATAACACTGGTGTACAGTACTGGTGGGGACAGGTCTGTCACTGTATAACACTGGGGTACACTACTGGTGTGGACTGGTCTGTGACTGTATAACACTGGGGTACAGTACTGGTGGGGACAGGTCTGTCACTGTATAACACTGGGGTACACTACTGGTAGGTACAGGTCTGTCACTGTATAACACTGGGGTACAGTACTGGTGGGGACAGGTCTGTCACTATAACACTGGTGCACAGTACTGGTGGGTTCAGGGTCTGTCACTGTATAACACTGGGGTACAGTACCGGTGGGGACAGGTCTGTCACTGTATAACACTGGGGTACAGTACTGGTGGGGACAGGTCTGTCACTGTGTAACACTGGGGTACAGTACTGGTGGGGACAGGTCTGTCACTGTATAACACTGGGGTCCAGTACTGGTGGGTACAGGTCTGTCACTGTATAACACTGGGGTACAGTACTGGTGGGTACAGGTCTGTCACTGTATAACACTGGGGTACAGTACTGGTGGGGACAGGTCTGTCACTGCATAACACTGGGGTACAGTACTGGTGGGTACAGGTCTGTCACTGTATAACACTGGGGTACAGTACTGGTGTGGACAGGCCTGTCACTGTATAACACTGGGGTACAGTACTGGTGTGGACAGGTCTGTCACTATAACACTGGGGTACAGTACTGGTGGGTACAGGTCTGTCACTGTATAACACTGGGGTACAGGACTGGTGGGGACAGGTCTTTCAGTGTGTAACACTGGGGTACAGTACTGGTGGGGACAGGTCTGTCACAAGAACACTGGTGTACAGTGCTGGTGGGGACAGGTCTGTCACTGTAAAACACGGGTACAGTACTGGTGGGGACATATCTGTCACTGTATAACACTGGGGTACAGTACTGGTATGTACAGGTCTGTCACTGTCTAACACTGGGGTACAGTACTGGTGGGGACAGGTCTGTCACTATAACACTGGTGTACAGTACTGGTGGGGACAGGTCTGTCACTGTATAACACTGGGGTACAGTACTGGTGGGTACAGGTCTGTCACTGTATAACACTGGGGTACAGTACTGGTGGGTACAGGTCTGTCACTGTATAACACTGGGGTACAGTACTGGTGGGGACAGGTCTGTCACTGTATAACACTGGGGTACAGTACTGGTGTGGACAGGTCTGTCACTGTATAACACTGGGGTACAGTACTGGTGTGGACAGGTCTGTCACTGTATAACACTGGGGTACAGTACTGGTGGGTACAGGTCTGTCACTGTATAACACTGGGGTACAGTACTGGTGGGGACAGGTCTGTCACTGCATAACACTGGGGTACAGTACTGGTGTGGACAGGTCTGTCACTGTATAACACTGGGGTACAGTACTGGTGTGGACAGGTCTGTCACTGTATAACACTGGGGTACAGTACTGGTGTGGACAGGTCTGTCACTGTATAACACTGGGGTACAGTACTGGTGTGGACAGGTCTGTCACTATAACACTGGGGTACAGTACTGGTGGGTACAGGTCTGTCACTGTATAACACTGGGGTACAGTACTGGTGGGGACTGGTCTTTCAGTGTGTAACACTGGGGTACAGTACTGGTGGGGACAGGTCTGTCACTGTATAACACGGGTACAGTACTGGTGGGGACATATCTGTCACTGTATAACACTGGGGGACAGTACTGGTACGTACAGGTCTGTCACTGTCTAACACTGGGGTACAGTACTGGTGGGGACAGGTCTGTCACTGTATAACACTGGGGTACAGTACTGGTTTGGACAGGTCTGTCACTGTATAACACTGGGGTACAGTACTGGTGGGTACAAGTCTGTCACTGTATAACACTGGGGTACAGTACTGGTGGGTACAGGTCTGTCACTGTATAACACTGGGGTACAGTACTGGTGTGGACAGGTCTGTCACTGTATAACACTGGGGTACAGTACTGGTGGGGACAGGTCTGTCACTGTATAACAGTGGGGTACAGTACTGGTGGGTACAGGTCTGTCACTGTATAACACTGGGGTACAGTACTGGTGGGTACAGGTCTGTCACTGTATAACACTGGGGTACAGTACTGGTGGGTACAGGTCTGTCAAGGTATAACACTGGGGTACAGTACTGGTGGGGACAAGTCTGTCACTATAACACTGGGGTACAGTACAGGTGGGTACAGGTCTGTCACTGTATAACACTGGGGTACAGTACTGATGGGTACAGGTCTGTCACTGTATAACACTGGGGTACAGTACTGATGGGTACAGGTCTTTCATTGTATAACACTGGGGTACAGTACAGGTGGGTTCAGGGTCTGTCACTGTATAACCCTGAGATACAGTACTGGTGGGGACAGGTCAGTCACTATAACACTGGTGTACAGTACTGGTGGGGACAGGTCTGTCACTGTATAACACTGGGGTACACTACTGGTGTGGACTGGTCTGTGACTGTATAACACTGGGGTACAGTACTGGTGGGGACAGGTCTGTCACTGTATAACACTGGGGTACACTACTGGTAGGTACAAGTCTGTCACTGTATAACACTGGGGTACAGTACTGGTGGGGACAGGACTGTCACTATAACACTGGGGTACACTACTGGTCGGGACAGGTCTGTCACTGTATAACACTGGGGTACAGTACTGGTGGGGACTAGCCTGTCACTGTGTAACACTGGGGTACAGTACTGGTGGGGACAGGTCTGTCAATGTATAACACTGGGGTACAGTACTGGTGGGTACAGGTCTTTCAGTGTAAACACGGGTCGAGTACTGGTGGGGACAGGTCTGTCACTGTATAACATGGGGGTACAGTACTGGTGGGTACAGGTCTGTCACTGTATAACACTGGTGTACAGTACTGGTGGGAACAGGTCTGTCACTGTATAACACTGGGGTACAGTACTGGTGGGGGCAGGTCTGTCACTGTATAACACTGGGGTCCAGTTCTGGTGGGTACAGGTCTTTCAGTGTATAACACTGGGGAACAGTACTGGTGGGGACTAGTCTGTCACTATAACACTGGGGTACAGTACTGGTGGGGACAGGTTTGTCACTGTATAACACTGGGGTACAGTACAGGTGGGTACAGGTCTTTCATTGTATAACACTGGGGTCCAGTACTGGTGGGTACAGGTCTGTCACTGTATCACACTGGGGTACAGTACTGGTGGGTACAGGTCTGCACTGTATAACACTGGGGTACAGTACTGGTGGGCACAGGTCTCCCACTGTGTAACACTGGGGTACAGGACTGGTGGGGACAGGTCTGTCACTGTATAACACTGGGGTACAGTACTGGTGGGTACAGGTCTTTCATTGTATAACACGGGTACAGTACTGGTGGGGACAGGTCTGTCACTGTATAACACTGGGGTACAGTACTGGTGGGTACAGGTCTGTCACTGTATAACTCTGGGGTACAGTACTGGTGGGTACAGGTCTGTCACTGTCTAACACTGGGGTACAGTACTGGTGGGTACAGAACTGTCACTGTACAACACTGGGGGACAGTACTGGTGGGTACAGGTCTGTCACTGTATAACACTGGGGTACAGTACTGGTGGGTACAGGTCTGTCACTGTATAACACTGGGGGACAGTACTGGTGGGTACAGGTCTGTCACTGTATAACACTGGGGTACAGTACTGGTGGGGACAGGTCTGTCACTGTATAACACTGGGGTACAGTACTGGTGGGGACAGGTCTGTCACTATAACACTGGGGTACTTTTCAGGTGGGTACAAGTCTTTCATTGTATAACACTGGGGTACAGTACTGGTGGGGACAGGTCTGTCACTATAACACTGGGGTACAGTACTGGTGGGGACAGGTCTGTCACTGTATAACACTGGGGTACAGTACTGGTGTGGACAGGTCTGTCACTGTATAACACTGGGGTACAGTACTGGTGTGGACAGGTCTGTCACTGTATAACACTGGGGTACAGTACTGGTGGGTACAGGTCTGTCACTGTATAACACTGGGGTACAGTACTGGTGGGGACAGGTCTGTCACTGCATAACACTGGGGTACAGTACTGGTGTGGACAGGTCTGTCACTGTATAACACTGGGGTACAGTACTGGTGTGGACAGGTCTGTCACTGTATAACACTGGGGTACAGTACTGGTGGGTACAAGTCTGTCACTGTATAACACTGGGGTACAGTACTGGTGGGTACAGGTCTGTTTCTGTATAACACTGGGGTACAGTACTGGTGTGGACAGGTCTGTCACTGTATAACACTGGGGTACAGTACTGGTGGGGACAGGTCTGTCACTGTATAACAGTGGGGTACAGTACTGGTGGGTACAGGTCTGTCACTGTATAACACTGGGGTACAGTACTGGTGGGTACAGGTCTGTCACTGTATAACACTGGGGTACAGTACTGGTGGGTACAGGTCTGTCACTGTATAACACTGGGGTACAGTACTGGTGGGGACAAGTCTGTCACTATAACACTGGGGTACAGTACAGGTGGGTACAGGTCTGTCACTGTATAACACTGGGGTACAGTACTGATGGGTACAGGTCTGTCACTGTATAACACTGGGGTACAGTACTGATGGGTACAGGTCTTTCATTGTATAACACTGGGGTACAGTACAGGTGGGTTCAGGGTCTGTCACTGTATAACCCTGAGATACAGTACTGGTGGGGACAGGTCAGTCACTATAACACTGGTGTACAGTACTGGTGGGGACAGGTCTGTCACTGTATAACACTGGGGTACACTACTGGTGTGGACTGGTCTGTGACTGTATAACACTGGGGTACAGTACTGGTGGGGACAGGTCTGTCACTGTATAACACTGGGGTACACTACTGGTAGGTACAAGTCTGTCACTGTATAACACTGGGGTACAGTACTGGTGGGGACAGGACTGTCACTATAACACTGGGGTACACTACTGGTCGGGACAGGTCTGTCACTGTATAACACTGGGGTACAGTACTGGTGGGGACTAGCCTGTCACTGTGTAACACTGGGGTACAGTACTGGTGGGGACAGGTCTGTCAATGTATAACACTGGGGTACAGTACTGGTGGGTACAGGTCTTTCAGTGTAAACACGGGTCGAGTACTGGTGGGGACAGGTCTGTCACTGTATAACATGGGGGTACAGTACTGGTGGGTACAGGTCTGTCACTGTATAACACTGGTGTACAGTACTGGTGGGAACAGGTCTGTCACTGTATAACACTGGGGTACAGTACTGGTGGGGGCAGGTCTGTCACTGTATAACACTGGGGTCCAGTTCTGGTGGGTACAGGTCTTTCAGTGTATAACACTGGGGAACAGTACTGGTGGGGACTAGTCTGTCACTATAACACTGGGGTACAGTACTGGTGGGGACAGGTTTGTCACTGTATAACACTGGGGTACAGTACAGGTGGGTACAGGTCTTTCATTGTATAACACTGGGGTCCAGTACTGGTGGGTACAGGTCTGTCACTGTATCACACTGGGGTACAGTACTGGTGGGTACAGGTCTGCACTGTATAACACTGGGGTACAGTACTGGTGGGCACAGGTCTCCCACTGTGTAACACTGGGGTACAGTACTGGTGGGGACAGGTCTGTCACTGTATAACACTGGTGTACAGTACTGGTGGGGACAGGTCTGTCACTGTATAACACTGGGGTACAGGACTGGTGGGGACAGGTCTTTCATTGTATAACACGGGTACAGTACTGGTGGGGACAGGTCTGTCACTGTATAACTCTGGGGTACAGTACTGGTGGGTACAGGTCTGTCACTGTCTAACACTGGGGTACAGTACTGGTGGGTACAGAACTGTCACTGTACAACACTGGGGGACAGTACTGGTGGGTACAGGTCTGTCACTGTATAACACTGGGGTACAGTACTGGTGGGTACAGGTCTGTCACTGTATAACACTGGGGGACAGTACTGGTGGGTACAGGTCTGTCACTGTATAACACTGGGGTACAGTACTGGTGGGGACAGGTCTGTCACTGTATAACACTGGGGTACAGTACTGGTGGGGACAGGTCTGTCACTATAACACTGGGGTACTTTTCAGGTGGGTACAAGTCTTTCATTGTATAACACTGGGGTACAGTACTGGTGGGGACAGGTCTGTCACTATAACACTGGGGTACAGTACTGGTGGGGACAGGTCTGTCACTGTATAACACTGGGGTACAGTACTGGTGTGGACAGGTCTGTCACTGTATAACACTGGGGTACAGTACTGGTGTGGACAGGTCTGTCACTGTATAACACTGGGGTACAGTACTGGTGGGTACAGGTCTGTCACTGTATAACACTGGGGTACAGTACTGGTGGGGACAGGTCTGTCACTGCATAACACTGGGGTACAGTACTGGTGTGGACAGGTCTGTCACTGTATAACACTGGGGTACAGTACTGGTGTGGACAGGTCTGTCACTGTATAACACTGGGGTACAGTACTGGTGTGGACAGGTCTGTCACTGTATAACACTGGGGTACAGTACTGGTGTGGACAGGTCTGTCACTATAACACTGGGGTACAGTACTGGTGGGTACAGGTCTGTCACTGTATAACACTGGGGTACAGTACTGGTGGGGACTGGTCTTTCAGTGTGTAACACTGGGGTACAGTACTGGTGGGGACAGGTCTGTCACTATAACACGGGTACAGTACTGGTGGGGACATATCTGTCACTGTATAACACTGGGGGACAGTACTGGTACGTACAGGTCTGTCACTGTCTAACACAGGGGTACAGTACTGGTGGGGACAGGTCTGTCACTGTATAACACTGGGGTACAGTACTGGTTTGGACAGGTCTGTCACTGTATAACACTGGGGTACAGTACTGGTTTGGACAGGTCTGTCACTGTATAACACTGGGGTACAGTACTGGTGGGTCCAGGTCTGTCACTGTATAACACTGGGGTACAGTACTGGTGTGGACAGGTCTGTCACTATAACACTGGGGTACAGTACTGGTGGGTACAAGTCTGTCACTGTATAACACTGGGGTACAGTAGTGGTGGGTACAGGTCTGTCACTGTATAACACTGGGGTACAGTACTGGTGTGGACAGGTCTGTCACTGTATAACACTGGGGTACAGTACTGGTGGGCACAGGTCTCCCACTGTGTAACACTGGGGTACAGTACTGGTGGGGACAGGTCTGTCACTGTATAACACTGGGGTACAGGACTGGTGGGGACAGGTCTGTCACTGTATAACACTGGGGTACAGTACTGGTGGGTACAGGTCTTTCATTGTATAACACGGGTACAGTACTGGTGGGGACAGGTCTGTCACTGTATAACACTGGGGTACAGTACTGGTGGGTACAGGTCTGTCACTGTATAACACTGGGGTACAGTACTGGTGGGTACAGAACTGTCACTGTACAACACTGGGGGACAGTACTGGTGGGTACAGGTTTGTCACTGTATAACACTGGGGTACAGTACTGGTGGGTACAGGTCTGTCACTGTATAACACTGGGGGACAGTACTGGTGGGTACAGGTCTGTCACTGTATAACACTGGGGTACAGTACTGGTGGGGACAGGTCTGTCACTGTATAACACTGGGGTACAGTACTGGTGGGGACAGGTCTGTCACTATAACACTGGGGTACAGTTCAGGTGGGTACAAGTCTTTCATTGTATAACACTGGGGTACAGTACTGGTGGGGACAGGTCTGTCACTATAACACTGGGGTACAGTACTGGTGGGGACAGGTCTGTCACTATAACACTGGGGTACAGTACAGGTGGGTACAAGTCTTTCATTGTATAACACTGGGGTACAGTACTGGTGGGGACAGGTCTGTCACTGTATAACACTGGGGTACAGTACTGGTGTAGACAGGTCTGTCACTGTATAACACTGGGGTACAGTACTGGTGGGGACAGGTCTGTCACTGTATAACACTGGGGTACAGTACTGGTGTGGACAGGTCTGTCACTGTATAACACTGGGGTACAGTACTGGTGTGGACAGGTCTGTCACTGTATAACACTGGGGTACAGTACTGGTGGGTACAGGTCTGTCACTGTATAACACTGGGGTACAGTACTGGTGGGGACAGGTCTGTCACTGCATAACACTGGGGTACAGTACTGGTGTGGACAGGTCTGTCACTGTTTAACACTGGGGTACAGAACTGGTGTGGACAGGTCTGTCACTGTATAACACTGGGGTACAGTACTGGTGTGGACAGGTCTGTCACTGTATAACACTGGGGTACAGTACTGGTGTGGACAGGTCTGTCACTATAACACTGGGGTACAGTACTGGTGGGTACAGGTCTGTCACTGTATAACACTGGGGTACAGTACTGGTGGGGACTGGTCTTTCAGTGTGTAACACTGGGGTACAGTACTGGTGGGGACAGGTCTGTCACTGTATAACACGGGTACAGTACTGGTGGGGACATATCTGTCACTGTATAACACTGGGGTACAGTACTGGTGGGGACAGGTCTGTCACTGTATAACACTGGGGTACAGTACTGGTTTGGACAGGTCTGTCACTGTATAACACTGGGGTACAGTACTGGTGGGTCCAGGTCTGTCACTGTATAACACTGGGGTACAGTACTGGTGTGGACAGGTCTGTCACTATAACACTGGGGTACAGTACTGGTGGGTACAAGTCTGTCACTGTATAACACTGGTGTACAGTACTGGTGGGTACAGGTCTGTCACTGTATAACACTGGGGTACAGTACTGGTGTGGACAGGTCTGTCACTGTATAACACTGGGGTACAGTACTGGTGGGGACAGGTCTGTCACTGTATAACACTGGGGTCCAGTACTGGTGGGTACAGGTCTGTCACTGTATAACAGTGGGGTACAGTACTGGTGGGTACAGGTCTGTCACTGTATAACACTGGGGTCCAGTACTGGTGGGTACAGGTCTGTCACTGTATAACACTGGGGTACAGTACTGGTGGGTACAGGTCTGTCACTGTATAACACTGGGGTACAGTACTGGTGGGGACAAGTCTGTCACTATAACACTGGGGTACAGTACAGGTGGGTACAGGTCTTTCATTGTATAACAATGGGGTCCAGTACTGGTGGGTACAGGTCTGTCACTGTATAACACTGGGGTACAGTACTGGTGGGTACAGGTCTTTCAGTGTAAACACGGGTCGAGTATTGGTGGGGACAGGTCTGTCACTGTATAACATGGGGGTACAGTACTGGTGGGTACAGGTCTGTCACTGTATAACACTGGTGTACAGTACTGGTGGGAACAGGTCTGTCACTGTATAACACTGGGGGACAGTACTGGTGGGGGCAGGTCTGTCACTGTATAACACTGGGGTCCAGTTCTGGTGGGTACAGGTCTTTCAGTGTATAACACTGGGGAACAGTACTGGTGGGGACTAGTCTGTCACTATAACACTGGGGTACAGTACTGGTGGGGACAGGTTTGTCACTGTATAACACTGGGGTACAGTTCAGGTGGGTACAGGTCTTTCATTGTAGAACACTGGGGTCCAGTACTGGTGGGTACAGGTCTGTCACTGTATCACACTGGGGTACAGTACTGGTGGGTACAGGTCTGTCACTGTATAACACTGGGGTACAGTACTGGTGGGTACAGGTCTGCACTGTATAACACTGGGGTACAGTACTGGTGGGCACAGGTCTCCCACTGTGTAACACTGGGGTACAGTACTGGTGGGGACAGGTCTGTCACTGTATAACACTGGGGTACAGGACTGGTGGGGACAGGTCTGTCACTGTATAACACTGGGGTACAGTACTGGTGGGTACAGGTCTTTCATTGTATAACACGGGTACAGTACTGGTGGGGACAGGTCTGTCACTGTATAACACTGGGGTACAGTACTGGTGGGTACAGGTCTGTCACTGTATAACACTGGGGTACAGTACTGGTGGGTACATTTCTGTCACTGTACAACACTGGGGGACAGTACTGGTGGGTACAGGT
The DNA here is from genome assembly GCF_036365525.1 of Heterodontus francisci. Lineage (NCBI taxonomy): Eukaryota > Metazoa > Chordata > Chondrichthyes > Heterodontiformes > Heterodontidae > Heterodontus > Heterodontus francisci. The sequence goes on along the minus strand of NC_090410.1, from coordinate 10,426,460 downwards.
ATGTCACTGTATAACACTGGGGTACAGTACTGGTGGGTACAGGTCTGTCACTGTATAACACTGGGGGACAGTACTGGTGGGTACAGGTCTGTCACTGTATAACACTGGGGTACAGTACTGGTGGGGACAGGTCTGTCACTGTATAACACTGGTGTACAGTACTGGTGGGTACAGGTCTGTCACTATAACACTGGGGTACAGTTCAGGTGGGTACAAGTCTTTCATTGTATAACACTGGGGTACAGTACTGGTGGGGACAGGTCTGTCACTATAACACTGGGGTACAGTACTGGTGGGGACAGGTCTGTCACTATAACACTGGGGTACAGTACTGGTGGGGACAGGTCTGTCACTGTATAACACTGGGGTACAGTACTGGTGTAGACAGGTCTGTCACTGTATAACACTGGGGTACAGTACTGGTGGGGACAGGTCTGTCACTGTATAACACTGGTGTACAGTACTGGTGGGGACAGGTCTGTCACTGTATAACACTGGTGTACAGTACTGGTGGGGACAGGTCTGTCACTGTACAACACTGGGGTACAGTACTGGTAGGTACAGGTCTGTCACTGTCTAACACTGGGGTTCAGTACTGGTGGGTACAGGTCTGTCACTATAACACTGGGGTACAGTACTGGTGGGCACAGGTCTGTCACTGTGTAACACTGGGGTACAGTACTGGTGGGGACAGGTCTGTCACTATAACACTGGGGTACAGTACTGGTGGGGACAGGTCTGTCACTGCATTACACTGGGGTACAGTACTGGTGGGGACAGGTCTGTCACTGTATAACACTGGGGTACAGTACTGGTGGGCCAGGTCTGTCACGAGAACACTGGTGTCCAGTACTGGTGGGGACAGGTCTGTCACTATAACACTGGTGTACAGTACTGGTGGGTACAGGTCTGTCACTGTATAACACTGGGGTACAGTCCAGGTAGGTACAGGTCTGTCACTGTATAACGCTGTGGTACAGTACTGGTAGGTACAGGTCTGTCACTGTATAACACTGGTGTACAGTACTGGTGGGGACAGGTCTTTCATTGTATAACACTGGGGTACAGTACTGGTGGGTACAGGTCTGTCACTGTATAACACTGGGGTACAGTACTGGTGGGGACAGGTCTGTCACTAAAACACAGGTGTACAGTACTGGTGGGGACAGGTCTGTCACTGTATAACACGGGTACAGTACTGGTGGGGACAGGTCTGTCACTGTAACACTGTGGTACAGTGCAGGTGGGTTCAGGGTCTGTCACTGTATAACACTGGGGTACAGTACTGGTGGGGACAGGTCTGTCACTGTATAACACTGGGATACAGTACTGGTGGGTACAGGTCTGTCATTGTATAACACTGGGGTACAGTACTGGTGGGGACAGGTCTGTCACTGTATAACACTGGGGTCCAGTACTGGTGGGTACAGGTCTGTCACTGTATAACAGTGGGGTACAGTACTGGTGGGTACAGGTCTGTCACTGTATAACACTGGGGGACAGTACTGGTGGGGACAGGTCTGTCACTGCATAACACTGGGGTACAGTACTGGTGTGGACAGGTCTGTCACTGTATAACACTGGGGTACAGTACTGGTGTGGACAGGTCTGTCACTGTATAAGACTGGGGTACAGTACTGGTGTGGCAGGTCTGTCACTATAACACTGGGGTACAGTACTGGTGGGTACAGGTCTGTCACGAGAACACTGGTGTACAGTACTGGTGGGGACAGGTCTGTCACTGGATAACACTGGGGTACAGTACTGGTGGGGACAGGTCTGTCACTGTATAACACTGGTGTACAGTACTGGTGGGGACAGGTCTGTCACTGTATAACACTGGTGTACAGTACTGGTGGGGACAGGTCTGTCACTGTATAACACTGGGGTACAGTACTGGTGGGGACAGGTCTGTCCCTGTTTTACACTGGGGCACAGTACTGGTGGGTACAGGTCTTTCATTGTATAACACTGGGGTACAGTACAGGTGGGTTCAGGGTTTGTCACTGTATAACACTGAGATACAGTACTGGTGGGGACAGGTCTGTCACTGTTTAACACTGGGGTACAGTACTGGTGGATACAGGTCTGTCACTGTATGACACTGGGGTACAGTACTGGTGGGTACAGGTCTGCACTGTATAACACTGGGGTACAGTACTGGTGGGCACAGGTCTCCCACTGTGTAACACTGGGGTACAGTACTGGTGGGGACAGGTCTGTCACTGTATAACACTGGGGTACAGGACTGGTGGGGACAGGTCTGTCACTGTATAACACTGGGGTACAGTACAGGTGGGTTCAGGGTCTGTCACTGTATAACACTGGGGTACAGTACTGGTGGGGACAGGTCTGTCACGATAACACTGGGGTACAGTACAGGTGGGTACAAGTCTTTCATTGTATAACACTGGGGTACAGTACTGGTGGGGACAGGTCTGTCACTATAACATTGGGGTACAGTACTGGTGGGGACAGGTCTGTCACTATAACACTGGGGTACAGTACAGGTGGGTACAAGTCTTTCATTGTATAACACTGGGGTACAGTACTGGTGGGGACAGGTCTGTCACTGTATAACACTGGGGTACAGTACTGGTGTGGACAGGTCTGTGACTGTATAACACTGGGGTACAGTACTGGTGGGGACAGGTCTGTCACTGTATAACACTGGGGTACAGTACTGGTAGGTACAGGTCTGTCACTGTATAACACTGGGGTACAGTACTGGTGGGGACAGGTCTGTCACTGTATAACACTGGGGTACAGTACTGGTGTAGACAGGTCTGTCACTGTATAACACTGGGGTACAGTACTGGTGGGGACAGGTCTGTCACTGTGCAACACTGGGGAACACTGCTGGTGTGGACAGGTCTGTCACTGTACAACACTGGGGTACAGTACTGGTGGGGACAGGTCTGTCACTGTCTAACACTGGGGTTCAGTACTGGTGTCGACAGGTCTGTCACTATATAACACTGGGGTACAGTACTGGTGTGGACAGGTCTGTCACTGTATAACACTGGGGTACAGTACTGGTGGGTACAGGTCTTTCCGTGTACAACACGGGTACAGTACTGGTGGGGATAGGTCTGTCACTGTATAACACTGGGGTACAGTACTGGTGGGGACAGGTCTGTCACTGTATAACACGGGTACAGTACTGGTGGGTACAGGTCTTTCAGTTTATAACACTGGGGTACAGTACTGGTGGGTACAGGTCTTTCACTGTATAACACTGGGGTACAGTACTGGTGTGGACAGGTTTGTCACTGCAATACACTGGGGTACAGTACTGGTGTAGACAGGTCTGTCACTATATAACACTGGGGTACAGTACTGGTGGGGACAGGTCTGTCACTGTATAACACTGGGGTACAGTTCTGGTGGGTACAGGTCTGTCACTGTATAACACTGGGGTACAGTACTGGTGGGCCAGGTCTGTCACGAGAACACTGGTGTCCAGTACTGGTGGGGACAGGTCTGTCACTATAACACTGGTGTACAGTACTGGTGGGTACAGGTCTGTCACTGTATAACACTGGGGTACAGTCCAGGTAGGTACAGGTCTGTCACTGTATAACGCTGTGGTACAGTACTGGTAGGTACAGGTCTGTCACTGTATAACACTGGTGTACAGTACTGGTGGGGACAGGTCTTTCATTGTATAACACTGGGGTACAGTACTGGTGGGTACAGGTCTGTCACTGTATAACACTGGGGTACAGTACTGGTGGGGACAGGTCTGTCACTAAAACACAGGTGTACAGTACTGGTGGGGACAGGTCTGTCACTGTATAACACGGGTACAGTACTGGTGGGGACAGGTCTGTCACTGTAACACTGTGGTACAGTGCAGGTGGGTTCAGGGTCTGTCACTGTATAACACTGGGGTACAGTACTGGTGGGGACAGGTCTGTCACTGTATAACACTGGGATACAGTACTGGTGGGTACAGGTCTGTCATTGTATAACACTGGGGTACAGTACTGGTGGGGACAGGTCTGTCACTGTATAACACTGGGGTCCAGTACTGGTGGGTACAGGTCTGTCACTGTATAACAGTGGGGTACAGTACTGGTGGGTACAGGTCTGTCACTGTATAACACTGGGGGACAGTACTGGTGGGGACAGGTCTGTCACTGCATAACACTGGGGTACAGTACTGGTGTGGACAGGTCTGTCACTGTATAACACTGGGGTACAGTACTGGTGTGGACAGGTCTGTCACTGTATAAGACTGGGGTACAGTACTGGTGTGGCAGGTCTGTCACTATAACACTGGGGTACAGTACTGGTGGGTACAGGTCTGTCACGAGAACACTGGTGTACAGTACTGGTGGGGACAGGTCTGTCACTGGATAACACTGGGGTACAGTACTGGTGGGGACAGGTCTGTCACTGTATAACACTGGTGTACAGTACTGGTGGGGACAGGTCTGTCACTGTATAACACTGGTGTACAGTACTGGTGGGGACAGGTCTGTCACTGTATAACACTGGGGTACAGTACTGGTGGGGACAGGTCTGTCACTGTATAACACTGGGGCACAGTACTGGTGGGTACAGGTCTTTCATTGTATAACACTGGGGTACAGTACAGGTGGGTTCAGGGTTTGTCACTGTATAACACTGAGATACAGTACTGGTGGGGACAGGTCTGTCACTGTTTAACACTGGGGTACAGTACTGGTGGATACAGGTCTGTCACTGTATGACACTGGGGTACAGTACTGGTGGGTACAGGTCTGCACTGTATAACACTGGGGTACAGTACTGGTGGGCACAGGTCTCCCACTGTGTAACACTGGGGTACAGTACTGGTGGGGACAGGTCTGTCACTGTATAACACTGGGGTACAGGACTGGTGGGGACAGGTCTGTCACTGTATAACACTGGGGTACAGTACAGGTGGGTTCAGGGTCTGTCACTGTATAACACTGGGGTACAGTACTGGTGGGGACAGGTCTGTCACGATAACACTGGGGTACAGTACAGGTGGGTACAAGTCTTTCATTGTATAACACTGGGGTACAGTACTGGTGGGGACAGGTCTGTCACTATAACATTGGGGTACAGTACTGGTGGGGACAGGTCTGTCACTATAACACTGGGGTACAGTACAGGTGGGTACAAGTCTTTCATTGTATAACACTGGGGTACAGTACTGGTGGGGACAGGTCTGTCACTGTATAACACTGGGGTACAGTACTGGTGTGGACAGGTCTGTGACTGTATAACACTGGGGTACAGTACTGGTGGGGACAGGTCTGTCACGATAACACTGGGGTACAGTACAGGTGGGTACAAGTCTTTCATTGTATAACACTGGGGTACAGTACTGGTGGGGACAGGTCTGTCACTATAACATTGGGGTACAGTACTGGTGGGGACAGGTCTGTCACTATAACACTGGGGTACAGTACAGGTGGGTACAAGTCTTTCATTGTATAACACTGGGGTACAGTACTGGTGGGGACAGGTCTGTCACTGTATAACACTGGGGTACAGTACTGGTGTGGACAGGTCTGTGACTGTATAACACTGGGGTACAGTACTGGTGGGGACAGGTCTGTCACTGTATAACACTGGGGTACAGTACTGGTAGGTACAGGTCTGTCACTGTATAACACTGGGGTACAGTACTGGTGGGGACAGGTCTGTCACTGTATAACACTGGGGTACAGTACTGGTGTAGACAGGTCTGTCACTGTATAACACTGGGGTACAGTACTGGTGGGGACAGGTCTGTCACTGTGCAACACTGGGGAACACTGCTGGTGTGGACAGGTCTGTCACTGTACAACACTGGGGTACAGTACTGGTGGGGACAGGTCTGTCACTGTCTAACACTGGGGTTCAGTACTGGTGTCGACAGGTCTGTCACTATATAACACTGGGGTACAGTACTGGTGTGGACAGGTCTGTCACTGTATAACACTGGGGTACAGTACTGGTGGGTACAGGTCTTTCCGTGTACAACACGGGTACAGTACTGGTGGGGATAGGTCTGTCACTGTATAACACTGGGGTACAGTACTGGTGGGGACAGGTCTGTCACTGTATAACACGGGTACAGTACTGGTGGGTACAGGTCTTTCAGTTTATAACACTGGGGTACAGTACTGGTGGGTACAGGTCTTTCACTGTATAACACTGGGGTACAGTACTGGTGTGGACAGGTTTGTCACTGCAATACACTGGGGTACAGTACTGGTGTAGACAGGTCTGTCACTATATAACACTGGGGTACAGTACTGGTGGGGACAGGTCTGTCACTGTATAACACTGGGGTACAGTTCTGGTGGGTACAGGTCTGTCACTGTATAACACTGGGGTACAGTACTGGTGGGTACAGGTCTGTCACTGTATTACACTGCGGTACAGTACTGGTGGGGACAGGTCTGTCACTGTATTACACTGGTGTACAGTACTGGTGGGTACAGGTCTGTCACTATATGACACTGGGGTACAGTACTGGTGGGGACAGGTCTGTCACTGTATAACACTGGGGTACAGTACTGGTGGGGACAGGTCTGTCACTGTATAACACTGGGGTACAGTGCTGGTGTGGACAGGTCTGTCACTGTACAACACTGTGGTCCAGTGCTGGTGGGGACAGGTCTGTCACTGTACAACACTGGGGTACAGTCCTGGTGGGGACAGGTCTGTCACTGTACAACACTGGGGTTCAGTACTGGTGTCGACAGGTCTGTCACTGTATAACACTGGGGTACAGTACTGGTGTGGACAGGTCTGTCACTGTATAAGACTGGGGTACAGTACTGGTGTGGCAGGTCTGTCACTATAACACTGGGGTACAGTACTGGTGGGTACAGGTCTGTCACGAGAACACTGGTGTACAGTACTGGTGGGGACAGGTCTGTCACTGGATAACACTGGGGTACAGTACTGGTGGGGACAGGTCTGTCACTGTATAACACTGGTGTACAGTACTGGTGGGGACAGGTCTGTCACTGTATAACACTGGTGTACAGTACTGGTGGGGACAGGTCTGTCACTGTATAACACTGGGGTACAGTACTGGTGGGGACAGGTCTGTCACTGTATAACACTGGGGCACAGTACTGGTGGGTACAGGTCTTTCATTGTATAACACTGGGGTACAGTACAGGTGGGTTCAGGGTCTGTCACTGTATAACACTGAGATACAGTACTGGTGGGGACAGGTCTGTCACTGTTTAACACTGGGGTCCAGTACTGGTGGGTACAGGTCTGTCACTGTATAACACTGGGGTACAGTACTGGTGGGTACAGGTCTGTCACTGTATGACACTGGGGTACAGTACTGGTGGGTACAGGTCTGCACTGTATAACACTGGGGTACAGTACTGGTGGGCACAGGTCTCCCACTGTGTAACACTGGGGTACAGTACTGGTGGGCACAGGTCTCCCACTGTGTAATACTGGGGTACAGGACTGGTGGGGACAGGTCTGTCACTGTATAACACTGGGGTATAGTACAGGTGGGTTCAGGGTCTGTCACTGTATAACACTGGGGTACAGTACTGGTGGGGACAGGTCTGTCACGATAACACTGGGGTACAGTACAGGTGGGTACAAGTCTTTCATTGTATAACACTGGGGTACAGTACTGGTGGGGACAGGTCTGTCACTATAACACTGGGGTACAGTACAGGTGGGTACAAGTCTTTCATTGTATAACACTGGGGTACAGTACTGGTGGGGACAGGTCTGTCACTGTATAACACTGGGGTACAGTACTGGTGTGGACAGGTCTGTGACTGTATCACACTGGGGTACAGTACTGGTGGGGACAGGTCTGTCACTGTATAACACTGGGGTACAGTACTGGTAGGTACAGGTCTGTCACTGTATAACACTGGGGTACAGTACTGGTGGGGACAGGTCTGTCACTGTATAACACTGGGGTACAGTACTGGTGTAGACAGGTCTGTCACTGTATAACACTGGGGTACAGTACTGGTGGGGACAGGTCTGTCACTGTGCAACACTGGGGAACACTGCTGGTGTGGACAGGTCTGTCACTGTACAACACTGGGGTACAGTACTGGTGGGGACAGGTCTGTCACTGTATAACACTGGGGTACAGTACTGGTGGGTCCAGGTCTGTCACTGTATAACACTGGGGTACAGTACTGGTGGGGACAGGTCTGTCACTGTATAACACTGGGGTACAGTACTGGTGGGCCAGGTCTGTCACGAGAACACTGGTGTCCAGTACTGGTGGGGACAGGTCTGTCACTATAACACTGGTGTACAGTACTGGTGGGTACAGGTCTGTCACTGTATAACACTGGGGTACAGTCCAGGTAGGTACAGGTCTGTCACTGTATAACGCTGTGGTACAGTACTGGTAGGTACAGGTCTGTCACTGTATAACACTGGTGTACAGTACTGGTGGGGACAGGTCTTTCATTGTATAACACTGGGGTACAGTACTGGTGGGTACAGGTCTGTCACTGTATAACACTGGGGTACAGTACTGGTGGGGACAGGTCTGTCACTAAAACACAGGTGTACAGTACTGGTGGGGACAGGTCTGTCACTGTATAACACGGGTACAGTACTGGTGGGGACAGGTCTGTCACTGTAACACTGTGGTACAGTGCAGGTGGGTTCAGGGTCTGTCACTGTATAACACTGGGGTACAGTACTGGTGGGGACAGGTCTGTCACTGTATAACACTGGGATACAGTACTGGTGGGTACAGGTCTGTCATTGTATAACACTGGGGTACAGTACTGGTGGGGACAGGTCTGTCACTGTATAACACTGGGGTCCAGTACTGGTGGGTACAGGTCTGTCACTGTATAACAGTGGGGTACAGTACTGGTGGGTACAGGTCTGTCACTGTATAACACTGGGGGACAGTACTGGTGGGGACAGGTCTGTCACTGCATAACACTGGGGTACAGTACTGGTGTGGACAGGTCTGTCACTGTATAACACTGGGGTACAGTACTGGTGTGGACAGGTCTGTCACTGTATAAGACTGGGGTACAGTACTGGTGTGGCAGGTCTGTCACTATAACACTGGGGTACAGTACTGGTGGGTACAGGTCTGTCACGAGAACACTGGTGTACAGTACTGGTGGGGACAGGTCTGTCACTGGATAACACTGGGGTACAGTACTGGTGGGGACAGGTCTGTCACTGTATAACACTGGTGTACAGTACTGGTGGGGACAGGTCTGTCACTGTATAACACTGGTGTACAGTACTGGTGGGGACAGGTCTGTCACTGTATAACACTGGGGTACAGTACTGGTGGGGACAGGTCTGTCACTGTATAACACTGGGGCACAGTACTGGTGGGTACAGGTCTTTCATTGTATAACACTGGGGTACAGTACAGGTGGGTTCAGGGTTTGTCACTGTATAACACTGAGATACAGTACTGGTGGGGACAGGTCTGTCACTGTTTAACACTGGGGTACAGTACTGGTGGATACAGGTCTGTCACTGTATGACACTGGGGTACAGTACTGGTGGGTACAGGTCTGCACTGTATAACACTGGGGTACAGTACTGGTGGGCACAGGTCTCCCACTGTGTAACACTGGGGTACAGTACTGGTGGGGACAGGTCTGTCACTGTATAACACTGGGGTACAGGACTGGTGGGGACAGGTCTGTCACTGTATAACACTGGGGTACAGTACAGGTGGGTTCAGGGTCTGTCACTGTATAACACTGGGGTACAGTACTGGTGGGGACAGGTCTGTCACGATAACACTGGGGTACAGTACAGGTGGGTACAAGTCTTTCATTGTATAACACTGGGGTACAGTACTGGTGGGGACAGGTCTGTCACTATAACATTGGGGTACAGTACTGGTGGGGACAGGTCTGTCACTATAACACTGGGGTACAGTACAGGTGGGTACAAGTCTTTCATTGTATAACACTGGGGTACAGTACTGGTGGGGACAGGTCTGTCACTGTATAACACTGGGGTACAGTACTGGTGTGGACAGGTCTGTGACTGTATAACACTGGGGTACAGTACTGGTGGGGACAGGTCTGTCACTGTATAACACTGGGGTACAGTACTGGTAGGTACAGGTCTGTCACTGTATAACACTGGGGTACAGTACTGGTGGGGACAGGTCTGTCACTGTATAACACTGGGGTACAGTACTGGTGTAGACAGGTCTGTCACTGTATAACACTGGGGTACAGTACTGGTGGGGACAGGTCTGTCACTGTGCAACACTGGGGAACACTGCTGGTGTGGACAGGTCTGTCACTGTACAACACTGGGGTACAGTACTGGTGGGGACAGGTCTGTCACTGTCTAACACTGGGGTTCAGTACTGGTGTCGACAGGTCTGTCACTATATAACACTGGGGTACAGTACTGGTGTGGACAGGTCTGTCACTGTATAACACTGGGGTACAGTACTGGTGGGTACAGGTCTTTCCGTGTACAACACGGGTACAGTACTGGTGGGGATAGGTCTGTCACTGTATAACACTGGGGTACAGTACTGGTGGGGACAGGTCTGTCACTGTATAACACGGGTACAGTACTGGTGGGTACAGGTCTTTCAGTTTATAACACTGGGGTACAGTACTGGTGGGTACAGGTCTTTCACTGTATAACACTGGGGTACAGTACTGGTGTGGACAGGTTTGTCACTGCAATACACTGGGGTACAGTACTGGTGTAGACAGGTCTGTCACTATATAACACTGGGGTACAGTACTGGTGGGGACAGGTCTGTCACTGTATAACACTGGGGTACAGTTCTGGTGGGTACAGGTCTGTCACTGTATAACACTGGGGTACAGTACTGGTGGGTACAGGTCTGTCACTGTATTACACTGCGGTACAGTACTGGTGGGGACAGGTCTGTCACTGTATTACACTGGTGTACAGTACTGGTGGGTACAGGTCTGTCACTATATGACACTGGGGTACAGTACTGGTGGGGACAGGTCTGTCACTGTATAACACTGGGGTACAGTACTGGTGGGGACAGGTCTGTCACTGTATAACACTGGGGTACAGTGCTGGTGTGGACAGGTCTGTCACTGTACAACACTGGGGTCCAGTACTGGTGGGGACAGGTCTGTCACTGTACAACACTGGGGTACAGTCCTGGTGGGGACAGGTCTGTCACTGTACAACACTGGGGTTCAGTACTGGTGTCGACAGGTCTGTCACTGTATAACACTGGGGTACAGTACTGGTGTGGACAGGTCTGTCACTGTATAAGACTGGGGTACAGTACTGGTGGGTACAGGTCTGTCACGAGAACACTGGTGTACAGTACTGGTGGGGACAGGTCTGTCACTGGATAACACTGGGGTACAGTACTGGTGGGGACAGGTCTGTCACTGTATAACACTGGTGTACAGTACTGGTGGGGACAGGTCTGTCACTGTATAACACTGGTGTACAGTACTGGTGGGGACAGGTCTGTCACTGTATAACACTGGGGTACAGTACTGGTGGGGACAGGTCTGTCACTGTATAACACTGGGGCACAGTACTGGTGGGTACAGGTCTTTCATTGTATAACACTGGGGTACAGTACAGGTGGGTTCAGGGTCTGTCACTGTATAACACTGAGATACAGTACTGGTGGGGACAGGTCTGTCACTGTTTAACACTGGGGTCCAGTACTGGTGGGTACAGGTCTGTCACTGTATAACACTGGGGTACAGTACTGGTGGGCACAGGTCTCCCACTGTGTAACACTGGGGTACAGTACTGGTGGGCACAGGTCTCCCACTGTGTAATACTGGGGTACAGGACTGGTGGGGACAGGTCTGTCACTGTATAACACTGGGGTATAGTACAGGTGGGTTCAGGGTCTGTCACTGTATAACACTGGGGTACAGTACTGGTGGGGACAGGTCTGTCACGATAACACTGGGGTACAGTACAGGTGGGTACAAGTCTTTCATTGTATAACACTGGGGTACAGTACTGGTGGGGACAGGTCTGTCACTATAACACTGGGGTACAGTACAGGTGGGTACAAGTCTTTCATTGTATAACACTGGGGTACAGTACTGGTGGGGACAGGTCTGTCACTGTATAACACTGGGGTACAGTACTGGTGTGGACAGGTCTGTGACTGTATCACACTGGGGTACAGTACTGGTGGGGACAGGTCTGTCACTGTATAACACTGGGGTACAGTACTGGTAGGTACAGGTCTGTCACTGTATAACACTGGGGTACAGTACTGGTGGGGACAGGTCTGTCACTGTATAACACTGGGGTACAGTACTGGTGTAGACAGGTCTGTCACTGTATAACACTGGGGTACAGTACTGGTGGGGACAGGTCTGTCACTGTGCAACACTGGGGAACACTGCTGGTGTGGACAGGTCTGTCACTGTACAACACTGGGGTACAGTACTGGTGGGGACAGGTCTGTCACTGTATAACACTGGGGTACAGTACTGGTGGGTCCAGGTCTGTCACTGTATAACACTGGGGTACAGTACTGGTGGGGACAGGTCTGTCACTGTATAACACTGGGGTACAGTACTGGTGGGCCAGGTCTGTCACGAGAACACTGGTGTCCAGTACTGGTGGGGACAGGTCTGTCACTATAACACTGGTGTACAGTACTGGTGGGTACAGGTCTGTCACTGTATAACACTGGGGTACAGTCCAGGTAGGTACAGGTCTGTCACTGTATAACGCTGTGGTACAGTACTGGTAGGTACAGGTCTGTCACTGTATAACACTGGTGTACAGTACTGGTGGGGACAGGTCTTTCATTGTATAACACTGGGGTACAGTACTGGTGGGTACAGGTCTGTCACTGTATAACACTGGGGTACAGTACTGGTGGGGACAGGTCTGTCACTAAAACACAGGTGTACAGTACTGGTGGGGACAGGTCTGTCACTGTATAACACGGGTACAGTACTGGTGGGGACAGGTCTGTCACTGTAACACTGTGGTACAGTGCAGGTGGGTTCAGGGTCTGTCACTGTATAACACTGGGGTACAGTACTGGTGGGGACAGGTCTGTCACTGTATAACACTGGGATACAGTACTGGTGGGTACAGGTCTGTCATTGTATAACACTGGGGTACAGTACTGGTGGGGACAGGTCTGTCACTGTATAACACTGGGGTCCAGTACTGGTGGGTACAGGTCTGTCACTGTATAACAGTGGGGTACAGTACTGGTGGGTACAGGTCTGTCACTGTATAACACTGGGGGACAGTACTGGTGGGGACAGGTCTGTCACTGCATAACACTGGGGTACAGTACTGGTGTGGACAGGTCTGTCACTGTATAACACTGGGGTACAGTACTGGTGTGGACAGGTCTGTCACTGTATAAGACTGGGGTACAGTACTGGTGTGGCAGGTCTGTCACTATAACACTGGGGTACAGTACTGGTGGGTACAGGTCTGTCACGAGAACACTGGTGTACAGTACTGGTGGGGACAGGTCTGTCACTGGATAACACTGGGGTACAGTACTGGTGGGGACAGGTCTGTCACTGTATAACACTGGTGTACAGTACTGGTGGGGACAGGTCTGTCACTGTATAACACTGGTGTACAGTACTGGTGGGGACAGGTCTGTCACTGTATAACACTGGGGTACAGTACTGGTGGGGACAGGTCTGTCACTGTATAACACTGGGGCACAGTACTGGTGGGTACAGGTCTTTCATTGTATAACACTGGGGTACAGTACAGGTGGGTTCAGGGTTTGTCACTGTATAACACTGAGATACAGTACTGGTGGGGACAGGTCTGTCACTGTTTAACACTGGGGTACAGTACTGGTGGATACAGGTCTGTCACTGTATGACACTGGGGTACAGTACTGGTGGGTACAGGTCTGCACTGTATAACACTGGGGTACAGTACTGGTGGGCACAGGTCTCCCACTGTGTAACACTGGGGTACAGTACTGGTGGGGACAGGTCTGTCACTGTATAACACTGGGGTACAGGACTGGTGGGGACAGGTCTGTCACTGTATAACACTGGGGTACAGTACAGGTGGGTTCAGGGTCTGTCACTGTATAACACTGGGGTACAGTACTGGTGGGGACAGGTCTGTCACGATAACACTGGGGTACAGTACAGGTGGGTACAAGTCTTTCATTGTATAACACTGGGGTACAGTACTGGTGGGGACAGGTCTGTCACTATAACATTGGGGTACAGTACTGGTGGGGACAGGTCTGTCACTATAACACTGGGGTACAGTACAGGTGGGTACAAGTCTTTCATTGTATAACACTGGGGTACAGTACTGGTGGGGACAGGTCTGTCACTGTATAACACTGGGGTACAGTACTGGTGTGGACAGGTCTGTGACTGTATAACACTGGGGTACAGTACTGGTGGGGACAGGTCTGTCACTGTATAACACTGGGGTACAGTACTGGTAGGTACAGGTCTGTCACTGTATAACACTGGGGTACAGTACTGGTGGGGACAGGTCTGTCACTGTATAACACTGGGGTACAGTACTGGTGTAGACAGGTCTGTCACTGTATAACACTGGGGTACAGTACTGGTGGGGACAGGTCTGTCACTGTGCAACACTGGGGAACACTGCTGGTGTGGACAGGTCTGTCACTGTACAACACTGGGGTACAGTACTGGTGGGGACAGGTCTGTCACTGTCTAACACTGGGGTTCAGTACTGGTGTCGACAGGTCTGTCACTATATAACACTGGGGTACAGTACTGGTGTGGACAGGTCTGTCACTGTATAACACTGGGGTACAGTACTGGTGGGTACAGGTCTTTCCGTGTACAACACGGGTACAGTACTGGTGGGGATAGGTCTGTCACTGTATAACACTGGGGTACAGTACTGGTGGGGACAGGTCTGTCACTGTATAACACGGGTACAGTACTGGTGGGTACAGGTCTTTCAGTTTATAACACTGGGGTACAGTACTGGTGGGTACAGGTCTTTCACTGTATAACACTGGGGTACAGTACTGGTGTGGACAGGTTTGTCACTGCAATACACTGGGGTACAGTACTGGTGTAGACAGGTCTGTCACTATATAACACTGGGGTACAGTACTGGTGGGGACAGGTCTGTCACTGTATAACACTGGGGTACAGTTCTGGTGGGTACAGGTCTGTCACTGTATAACACTGGGGTACAGTACTGGTGGGTACAGGTCTGTCACTGTATTACACTGCGGTACAGTACTGGTGGGGACAGGTCTGTCACTGTATTACACTGGTGTACAGTACTGGTGGGTACAGGTCTGTCACTATATGACACTGGGGTACAGTACTGGTGGGGACAGGTCTGTCACTGTATAACACTGGGGTACAGTACTGGTGGGGACAGGTCTGTCACTGTATAACACTGGGGTACAGTGCTGGTGTGGACAGGTCTGTCACTGTACAACACTGGGGTCCAGTACTGGTGGGGACAGGTCTGTCACTGTACAACACTGGGGTACAGTCCTGGTGGGGACAGGTCTGTCACTGTACAACACTGGGGTTCAGTACTGGTGTCGACAGGTCTGTCACTGTATAACACTGGGGTACAGTACTGGTGTGGACAGGTCTGTCACTGTATAAGACTGGGGTACAGTACTGGTGTGGCAGGTCTGTCACTATAACACTGGGGTACAGTACTGGTGGGTACAGGTCTGTCACGAGAACACTGGTGTACAGTACTGGTGGGGACAGGTCTGTCACTGGATAACACTGGGGTACAGTACTGGTGGGGACAGGTCTGTCACTGTATAACACTGGTGTACAGTACTGGTGGGGACAGGTCTGTCACTGTATAACACTGGTGTACAGTACTGGTGGGGACAGGTCTGTCACTGTATAACACTGGGGTACAGTACTGGTGGGGACAGGTCTGTCACTGTATAACACTGGGGCACAGTACTGGTGGGTACAGGTCTTTCATTGTATAACACTGGGGTACAGTACAGGTGGGTTCAGGGTCTGTCACTGTATAACACTGAGATACAGTACTGGTGGGGACAGGTCTGTCACTGTTTAACACTGGGGTCCAGTACTGGTGGGTACAGGTCTGTCACTGTATAACACTGGGGTACAGTACTGGTGGGTACAGGTCTGTCACTGTATGACACTGGGGTACAGTACTGGTGGGTACAGGTCTGCACTGTATAACACTGGGGTACAGTACTGGTGGGCACAGGTCTTCCACTGTGTAACACTGGGGTACAGTACTGGTGGGCACAGGTCTCCCACTGTGTAATACTGGGGTACAGGACTGGTGGGGACAGGTCTGTCACTGTATAACACTGGGGTATAGTACAGGTGGGTTCAGGGTCTGTCACTGTATAACACTGGGGTACAGTACTGGTGGGGACAGGTCTGTCACGATAACACTGGGGTACAGTACAGGTGGGTACAAGTCTTTCATTGTATAACACTGGGGTACAGTACTGGTGGGGACAGGTCTGTCACTATAACACTGGGGTACAGTACAGGTGGGTACAAGTCTTTCATTGTATAACACTGGGGTACAGTACTGGTGGGGACAGGTCTGTCACTGTATAACACTGGGGTACAGTACTGGTGTGGACAGGTCTGTGACTGTATCACACTGGGGTACAGTACTGGTGGGGACAGGTCTGTCACTGTATAACACTGGGGTACAGTACTGGTAGGTACAGGTCTGTCACTGTATAACACTGGGGTACAGTACTGGTGGGGACAGGTCTGTCACTGTATAACACTGGGGTACAGTACTGGTGTAGACAGGTCTGTCACTGTATAACACTGGGGTACAGTACTGGTGGGGACAGGTCTGTCACTGTGCAACACTGGGGAACACTGCTGGTGTGGACAGGTCTGTCACTGTACAACACTGGGGTACAGTACTGGTGGCGACAGGTCTGTCACTGTCTAACACTGGGGTTCAGTACTGGTGTCGACAGGTCTGTCACTATATAACACTGGGGTACAGCACTGGTGTGGACAGGTCTGTCACTGTATAACACTGGGGTACAGTACTGGTGTAGACAGGTCTGTCACTGTATAACACTGGGGTACAGTATTGGTGTGGACAGGTCTGTCACTGTATAACACTGGGGTACAGTACTGGTGGGTACAGGTCTTTCCGTGTACAACACGTGTACAGTACTGGTGGGGATAGGTCTGTCACTGTATAACACTGGGGTACAGTACTGGTGGGGACAGGTCTGTCACTGTATAACACTGGGGTACAGTACTGGTGGGTACAGGTCTTTCAGTGTATAACACTGGGGTACAGTACTGGTGGGTACAGGTCTTTCACTGTATAACACTGGGGTACAGTACTGGTGTGGACAGGTTTGTCACTGCAATACACTGGGGTACAGTACTGGTGTAGACAGGTCTGTCACTATATAACACTGGGGTACAGTACTGGTGGGGACAGGTCTGTCACTGTATAACACTGGGGTACAGTTCTGGTGGGTACAGGTCTGTCACTGTATAACACTGGGGTACAGTACTGGTGGGTACAGGTCTGTCACTGTATTACACTGCGGTACAGTACTGGTGGGGACAGGTCTGTCACTGTATTACACTGGTGTACAGTACTGGTGGGTACAGGTCTGTCACTATATGACACTGGTGTACAGTACTGGTGGGTACAGGTCTGTCACTATATGACACTGGGGTACAGTACTGGTGGGGACAGGTCTGTCACTGTATAACACTGGGGTACAGTACTGGTGGGGACAGGTCTGTCACTGTATAACACTGGGGTACAGTGCTGGTGTGGACAGGTCTGTCACTGTACAACACTGGGGTCCAGTACTGGTGGGGACAGGTCTGTCACTGTACAACACTGGGGTACAGTCCTGGTGGGGACAGGTCTGTCACTGTATAACACTGGGGTACAGTACTGGTGTAGACAGGTCTGTCACTGTATAACACTGGGGTACAGTACTGGTGCAGACAGGTCTGTCACTGTGCAACACTGGGGTACAGTACTGGTGGGTACGGGTCTGTCACTGTACAACATTGGGGTACAGTACTGGTGAGGACTGGTCTTTCACTGTATAACACTGGGGTACAGTACTGGTGGGGACAGGTCTGTCACTATAACACTGGGGTACAGTACAGGTGGGTACAAGTCTTTCATTGTATAACACTGGGGTACAGTACTGAGGGGGACAGATCTGTCACTGTATAACACTGGGGTACAGTACTGGTGGGGACAGGTCTGTCACTATAACACTGGGGTACATTACTGGTGGGGACAGGTCTGTCACTATAACACTGGGGTACAGTACAGGTGGGTACAAGTCTTTCATTGTATAACACTGGGGTACAGTACTGGTGGGGACAGGTCTGTCACTGTATAACACTGGGGTACAGTACTGGTGTGGACAGGTCTGTGACTGTATAACACTGGGGTACAGTACTGGTGGGGACAGGTCTGTCACTGTATAACACTGGGGTACAGTACTGGTAGGTACAGGTCTGTGACTGTATAACACTGGGGTACAGTACTGGTGGGGACAGGTCTGTCACTGTATAACACTGGGGTACAGTACTGGTAGGTACAGGTCTGTCACTGTATAACACTGGGGTACAGTACTGGTGGGGACAGGTCTGTCACTATAACACTGGGGTACAGTACAGGTGGGTACAAGTCTTTCATTGTATAACACTGGGGTACAGTACTGGTGGGTACAGGTCTGTCACTATAACACTGGGGTACAGTACAGGTGGGTACAAGTCTTTCATTGTATAACACTGGGGTACAGTACTGGTGGGGACAGGTCTGTCACTATAACACTGGGGTACAGTACAGGTGGGTACAAGTCTTTCATTGTATAACACTGGTGTACAGTACTGGTGGGTACAGGTCTGTCACTATATGACACTGGGGTACAGTACTGGTGTGGACAGGTCTGTAACTGTATAACGCTGGGGTACAGTACTGAGGGGGACAGATCTGTCACTGTATAACACTGGGGTACAGTACTGGTGGGGACAGGTCTGTCACTATAACACTGGGGTACAGTACTGGTGGGGACAAGTCTGTCACTGTAACACTGGGGTACAGTACAGGTGGGTACAAGTCTTTCATTGTACAACACTGGGGTACAGTACTGGTGGGGACAGGTCTGTGACTGTATAACACTGGGGTACAGTACTGGTGTGGACAGGTCTGTGACTGTATAACACTGAGGTACAGTACTGGTGGGGACAGGTCTGTCACTGTATAAGTCTGCGGTACAGTACTGGTGGGGACAGGTCTGTCACTGTATAACACTGGTGTACAGTACTGGTGGGGACAGGTCTGTCACTATAACACTGGGGTACAGTACTGGGAGGTACAGGTCTGTCACTGTATAACACTGGGGTACAGTACTGGTGTAGACAGGTCTGTCACTGTATAACACTGGGGTACAGTACTGGTGGGGACAGGTCTGTCACTGTGCAACACTGGGGAACACTACTGGTGTGGACAGGTCTGTCACTGTACAACACTGGGGTACAGTATTGGTGTGGACAGGTCTGTCACTGTATAACACTGGGGTACAGTACTGGTGGGTACAGGTCTTTCTGTGTACAACACGGGTACAGTACTGGTGGGGATAGGTCTGTCACTGTATAACACTGGGGTACAGTACTGGTGGGGACAGGTCTGTCACTGTATAACACTGGGGTACAGTACTGGTGGGTACAGGTCTTTCAGTGTATAACACTGGGGTACAGTACTGGTGGGTACAGGTCTTTCACTGTATAACACTGGGGTACAGTACTGGTGTGGACAGGTTTGTCACTGCAATACACTGGGGTACAGTACTGGTGTAGACAGGTCTGTCACTATATAACACTGGGGTACAGTACTGGTGGGTACAGGTCTGTCACTATTACACTGGGGTACAGTACTGGTGGGGACAGGTCTGTCACTGTATAACACTGGGGTACAGTTCTGGTGGGTACAGGTCTGTCACTGTATAACACTGGGGTACAGTACTGGTGGGGACAGGTCTGTCACTTTATTACACTGGTGTACAGTACTGGTGGGTACAGGTCTGTCACTATATGACACTGGGGTACAGTACTGGTGGGGACAGGTCTGTCACTGTATAACACTGGGGTACAGTACTGGTGGGGACAGGTCTGTCACTGTATAACACTGGGGTACAGTGCTGGTGTGGACAGGTCTGTCACTGTACAACACTGGGGTCCAGTACTGGTGGGGACAGGTCTGTCACTGTACAACACTGGGGTCCAGTACTGGTGGGGACAGGTCTGTCACTGTACAACACTGGGGTACAGTCCTGGTGGGGACAGGTCTGTCACTGTATAACACTGGGGTACAGTACTGGTGTAGACAGGTCTGTCACTGTATAACACTGGGGTACAGTACTGGTGTAGACAGGTCTGTCACTGTGCAACACTGGGGTACAGTACTGGTGGGTACGGGTCTGTCACTGTACAACATTGGGGTACAGTACTGGTGAGGACTGGTCTTTCACTGTATAACACTGGGGTACAGTACTGGTGGATACAGGTCTGTCACTGTGCAACACTGGGGAACACCACTGGTGTGGACAGGTCTGTCACTGTACAACACTGGGGTACAGTACTGGTGGGGACAGGTCTGTCACTGTATAACACTGGGGTACAGTGCTGGTGTGGACAGGTCTGTCACTGTACAACACTGGGGTCCAGTACTGGTGGGGACAGGTCTGTCACTGTACAACACTGGGGTACAGTACTGGTGTGGACTGGTCTGTCACTGTATAACTCTGGGGTACAGTACTGGTGTAGACAGGTCTGTCACTATATAACACTGGGGTACAGTACTGGTGTGGACAGGTCTGTAACTGTATAAGACTGCGGTACAGTACTGGTGGGGACAGGTCTGTCACTGTATTACACTGGTGTACAGTACTGGTGGGTACAGGTCTGTCACTATATGACACTGGGGTACAGTACTGGTGTGGACAGGTCTGTAACTGTATAACGCTGGAGTACAGTACTGAGGGGGACAGATCTGTCACTGTATAACACTGGGGTACAGTACTGGTGGGGACAGGTCTGTCACTATAACACTGGGGTACAGTACAGGTGGGTACAAGTCTTTCATTGTATAACACTGGGGTACAGTACTGGTGGGTACAGGTCTGTCACTATAACACTGGGGTACAGTACAGGTGGGTACAAGTCTTTCATTGTATAACACTGGGGTACAGTACTGGTGGGGACAGGTCTGTCACTATAACACTGGGGTACAGTACAGGTGGGTACAAGTCTTTCATTGTATAACACTGGTGTACAGTACTGGTGGGTACAGGTCTGTCACTATATGACACTGGGGTACAGTACTGGTGTGGACAGGTCTGTCACTATAACACTGGGGTACAGTACTGGTGGGGACAAGTCTGTCACTGTAACACTGGGGTACAGTACAGGTGGGTACAAGTCTTTCATTGTACAACACTGGGGTACAGTACTGGTGGGGACAGGTCTGTGACTGTATAACACTGGGGTACAGTACTGGTGTGGACAGGTCTGTGACTGTATAACACTGAGGTACAGTACTGGTGGGGACAGGTCTGTCACTGTATAAGTCTGCGGTACAGTACTGGTGGGGACAGGTCTGTCACTGTATAACACTGGTGTACAGTACTGGTGGGGACAGGTCTGTCACTATAACACTGGGGTACAGTACTGGGAGGTACAGGTCTGTCACTGTATAACACTGGGGTACAGTACTGGTGGGGACAGGTCTGTCACTGTATAACACTGGGGTACAGTGCTGGTGTGGACAGGTCTGTCACTGTATAACACTGGGGTACAGTACTGGTGTAGACAGGTCTGTCACTGTGTAACACTGGGGTACAGTACTGGTGGGTACGGGTCTGTCACTGTACAACATTGGGGTACAGTACTGGTGAGGACTGGTCTTTCACTGTATAACACTGGGGTACAGTACTGGTGGGTACAGGTCTGTCACTGTGCAACACTGGGGAACACCACTGGTGTGGACAGGTCTGTCACTGTACAACACTGGGGTACAGTACTGGTGGGGACAGGTCTGTCACTGTATAACACTGGGGTTCAGTACTGGTGTAGACAGGTCTGTCACTATATAACACTGGGGTACAGTACTGGTGTAGACAGGTCTGTCACTATATAACACTGGGGTACAGTACTGGTGTGGACTGGTCTGTCACTGTATAACTCTGGGGTACAGTACTGGTGTAGACATGTCTGTCACTATATAACACTGGGGTACAGTACTGGTGTGGACAGGTCTGTCACTGTATAACACTGGGGTACAGTACTGAGGGGGACAGATCTGTCACTGTATAACACTGGGGTACAGTACTGGTGGGTACAGGTCTGTCACTGTATAACACTGGGGTACAGTCCTGGTGGGGACAGGTCTGTCACTGTATAACACTGGGGTACAGTACTGGTGTAGACAGGTCTGTCACTGTATAACACTGGGGTACAGTACTGGTGGGGACAGGTCTGTCACTGTGCAACACTGGGGAACACTGCTGGTGTGGACAGGTCTGTCACTGTACAACACTGGGGTACAGTACTGGTGGGGACAGGTCTGTCACTGTCTAACACTGGGGTTCAGTACTGGTGTCAACAAGTCTGTCACTATATAACACTGGGGTACAGTACTGGTGTGGACAGATCTGTCACTGTATAACACTGGGGTTCAGTCCTGATGTCGACAGGTCTGTCACTATATAACACTGGGGTACAGTACTGGTGTGGACAGGTCTGTCACTGTATAACACTGGGGTACAGTACTGGTGTAGACAGGTCTGTCACTATATAACACTGGGGTACAGTACTGGTGTGGACAGGTCTGTCACTGTATAACACTGGGGTACAGTACTGGTGGGTACAGGTCTTTCCGTGAATAACACGGGTACAGTACTGGTGGGGATAGGTCTGTCACTGTATAACACTGGGGTACAGTACTGGTGGGGACAGGTCTGTCACTGTATAACACTGGGGTACAGTACTGGTGGGTACAGGTCTTTCAGTGTATAACACTGGGGTACAGTACTGGTGGGTACAGGTCTTTCACTGTATTACACTGGGGTACAGTACTGGTGTGGACAGGTTTGTCACTGCATAACACTGGGGTACAGTACTGGTGTAGACAGGTCTGTCACTATATAACACTGGAGTACAGTACTGGTGGGTACAGGTCTGTCACTATTACACTGGGGTACAGTACTGGTGGGGACAGGTCTGTCACTGTTTAACACTGGGGTACAGTACTGGTGGGGACAGGTCTGTCACTGTATAACACTGGGGTACAGTACTGGTGGGTACGGGTCTGTCACTGTACAACATTGGGGTACAGTACTGGTGAGGACTGGTCTTTCACTGTATAACACTGGGGTACAGTCCTGGTGGGGACAGGTCTGTCACTGTATAACACTGGTGTACAGTACTGGTGGGGACAGGTCTGTCACTGTATAACACTGGGGTACAGTACTGGTGGGGACAGGTCTGTCACTGTATAACACTGGGGTACAGTGCTGGTTGTGGACAGGTCTGTCACTGGACAACACTGGGGTCCAGTACTGGTGGGGACAGGTCGGTCACTGTATAACACTGGGGTACAGTCCTGGTGGGGACAGGTCTGTCACTGTATAACACTGGGGTACAGTACTGGTGTAGACAGGTCTGTCACTGTATAACACTGGGGTACAGTACTGGTGTAGACAGGTCTGTCACTGTGTAACACTGGGGTACAGTACTGGTGTTTACGGGTCTGTCACTGTACAACATTGGGGTACAGTACTGGTGAGGACTGGTCTTTCACTGTATAACACTGGGGTACAGTCCTGGTGGGGACAGCTCTGTCACTGTATAACACTGGGGTACAGTACTGGTGTGGACTGGTCTGTCACTGTATAACACTGGGGTACAGTACTGGTGTAGACAGGTCTGTCACTATATAACATTGGGGTACAGTACTGGTGTGGACAGGTCTGTCACTGTATAACACTGGGGTACAGTACTGAGGGGGACAGGTCTGTCACTGTATAACACTGGGGTACAGTCCTGGTGGGGACAGGTCTGTCACTGTATAACACTGGGGTATAGTACTGGTGTCGACAGGTCTGTCACTGTATAACACTGGGGTACAGTACTGGTGTAGACAGGTCTGTCACTGTGTAACACTGGGGTACAGTACTGGTGGGTACGGGTCTGTCACTGTACAACATTGGGGTACAGTACTGGTGAGGACTGGTCTTTCACTGTACAACACTGGGGAACACCACTGGTGTGGACAGGTCTGTCACTGTACAACACTGGGGTACAGTACTGGTGGGGACAGGTCTGTCACTGTATAACACTGGGGTTCAGTACTGGTGTAGACAGGTCTGTCACTATATAACACTGGGGTACAGTACTGGTGTGGACTGGTCTGTCACTGTATAACTCTGGGGTACAGTACTGGTGTAGACAGGTCTGTCACTATATAACACTGGGGTACAGTACTGGTGTGGACAGGTCTGTAACTGTATAACGCTGGGGTACAGTACTGAGGGGGACAGATCTGTCACTGTATAACACTGGGGTACAGTACTGGTGGGGACAGGTCTGTCACTATAACACTGGGGTACAGTACAGGTGGGTACAAGTCTTTCATTGTATAACACTGGGGTACAGTACTGGTGGGGACAGGTCTGTCACTGTATTACACTGGTGTACAGTACTGGTGGGTACAGGTCTGTCACTATATGACACTGGGGTACAGTACTGGTGTGGACAGGTCTGTAACTGTATAACGCTGGGGTACAGTACTGAGGGGGACAGATCTGTCACTGTATAACACTGGGGTACAGTTCTGGTGGGGACAGGTCTGTCACTATAACACTGGGGTACAGTACTGGTGGGGACAGGTCTGTCACTATAACACTGGGGTACAGTACAGGTGGGTACAAGTCTTTCATTGTACAACACTGGGGTACAGTACTGGTGGGGACAGGTCTGTGACTGTATAACACTGGGGTACAGTACTGGTGTGGACAGGTCTGTGACTGTATAACACTGAGGTACAGTACTGGTGGGGACAGGTCTGTCACTGTATAAGTCTGCGGTACAGTACTGGTGGGGACAGGTCTGTCACTGTATTACACTGGTGTACAGTACTGGTGGGTACAGGTCTGTCACTATATGACACTGGGGTACAGTACTGGTGGGGACAGGTCTGTCACTATAACACTGGGGTACAGTACTGGGAGGTACAGGTCTGTCACTGTATAACACTGGGGTACAGTACTGGTGGGGACAGGTCTGTCACTGTATAACACTGGGGTACAGTGCTGGTGTGGACAGGTCTGTCACTGTATAACACTGGGGTTCAGTACTGGTGTAGACAGGTCTGTCACTGTATAACACTGGGGTACAGTACTGGTGTAGACAGGTCTGTCACTGTGTAACACTGGGGTACAGTACTGGTGGGTACGGGTCTGTCACTGTACAACATTGGGGTACAGTACTGGTGAGGACTGGTCTTTCACTGTATAACACTGGGGTACAGTACTGGTGGGTACAGGTCTGTCACTGTGCAACACTGGGGAACACCACTGGTGTGGACAGGTCTGTGACTGTACAACACTGGGGTACAGTACTGGTGGGGACAGGTCTGTCACTGTATAACACTGGGGTTCAGTACTGGTGTAGACAGGTCTGTCACTATATAACACTGGGGTACAGTACTGGTGTGGACTGGTCTGTCACTGTATAACTCTGGGGTACAGTACTGGTGTAGACATGTCTGTCACTATATAACACTGGGGTACAGTACTGGTGTGGACAGGTCTGTCACTGTATAACACTGGGGTACAGTACTGAGGGGGACAGATCTGTCACTGTATAACACTGGGGTACAGTACTGGTGGGTACAGGTCTGTCACTGTATAACACTGGGGTACAGTCCTGGTGGGGACAGGTCTGTCACTGTATAACACTGGGGTACAGTACTGGTGTAGACAGGTCTGTCACTGTATAACACTGGGGTACAGTACTGGTGGGGACAGGTCTGTCACTGTGCAACACTGGGGAACACTGCTGGTGTGGACAGGTCTGTCACTGTACAACACTGGGGTACAGTACTGGTGGGGACAGGTCTGTCACTGTCTAACACTGGGGTTCAGTACTGGTGTCAACAAGTCTGTCACTATATAACACTGGGGTACAGTACTGGTGTGGACAGATCTGTCACTGTATAACACTGGGGTTCAGTCCTGATGTCGACAGGTCTGTCACTATATAACACTGGGGTACAGTACTGGTGTGGACAGGTCTGTCACTGTATAACACTGGGGTACAGTACTGGTGTAGACAGGTCTGTCACTATATAACACTGGGGTACAGTACTGGTGTGGACAGGTCTGTCACTGTATAACACTGGGGTACAGTACTGGTGGGTACAGGTCTTTCC
The DNA here is from genome assembly GCF_036365525.1 of Heterodontus francisci. NCBI lineage: Eukaryota > Metazoa > Chordata > Chondrichthyes > Heterodontiformes > Heterodontidae > Heterodontus > Heterodontus francisci. The sequence goes on along the minus strand of NC_090410.1, from coordinate 10,400,057 downwards.
GTGAATAACACGGGTACAGTACTGGTGGGGATAGGTCTGTCACTGTATAACACTGGGGTACAGTACTGGTGGGGACAGGTCTGTCACTGTATAACACTGGGGTACAGTACTGGTGGGTACAGGTCTTTCAGTGTATAACACTGGGGTACAGTACTGGTGGGTACAGGTCTTTCACTGTATTACACTGGGGTACAGTACTGGTGTGGACAGGTTTGTCACTGCATAACACTGGGGTACAGTACTGGTGTCGACAGGTCTGTCACTATATAACACTGGGGTACAGTACTGGTGGGTACAGGTCTGTCACTATTACACTGGGGTACAGTACTGGTGGGGACAGGTCTGTCACTGTTTAACACTGGGGTACAGTACTGGTGGGGACAGGTCTGTCACTGTATAACACTGGGGTACAGTACTGGTGGGTACGGGTCTGTCACTGTACAACATTGGGGTACAGTACTGGTGAGGACTGGTCTTTCACTGTATAACACTGGGGTACATTCCTGGTGGGGACAGGTCTGTCACTGTATAACACTGGTGTACAGTACTGGTGGGGACAGGTCTGTCACTATATAACATTGGGGTACAGTACTGGTGTGGACAGGTCTGTCACTGTATAACACTTGGGTACAGTACTGAGGGGGACAGGTCTGTCACTGTATAACACTGGGGTACAGTCCTGGTGGGTACAGGTCTGTCACTGTATAACACTGGGGTATAGTACTGGTGTCGACAGGTCTGTCACTGTATAACACTGGGGTACAGTACTGGTGTAGACAGGTCTGTCACTGTGTAACACTGGGGTACAGTACTGGTGGGTACGGGTCTGTCACTGTACAACATTGGGGTACAGTACTGGTGAGGACTGGTCTTTCACTGTACAACACTGGGGAGCACCACTGGTGTGGACAGGTCTGTCACTGTACAACACTGGGGTACAGTACTGGTGGGGACAGGTCTGTCACTGTATAACACTGGGGTTCAGTACTGGTGTAGACAGGTCTGTCACTATATAACACTGGGGTACAGTACTGGTGTGGACTGGTCTGTCACTGTATAACTCTGGGGTACAGTACTGGTGTAGACAGGTCTGTCACTATATAACACTGGGGTACAGTACTGGTGTGGACAGGTCTGTAACTGTATAACGCTGGGGTACAGTACTGAGGGGGACAGATCTGTCACTGTATAACACTGGGGTACAGTACTGGTGGGGACAGGTCTGTCACTATAACACTGGGGTACAGTACAGGTGGGTACAAGTCTTTCATTGTATAACACTGGGGTACAGTACTGAGGGGGACAGATCTGTCACTGTATAACACTGGGGTACAGTACTGGTGGGGACAGGTCTGTCACTGTATAACACTGGGGTACAGTACTGGTGGGTACAGGTCTTTCCGTGAATAACACGGGTACAGTACTGGTGGGGATAGGTCTGTCACTGTATAACACTGGGGTACAGTACTGGTGGGGACAGGTCTGTCACTGTATAACACTGGGGTACAGTACTGGTGGGTACAGGTCTTTCAGTGTATAACACTGGGGTACAGTACTGGTGGGTACAGGTCTTTCACTGTATTACACTGGGGTACAGTACTGGTGTGGACAGGTTTGTCACTGCATAACACTGGGGTACAGTACTGGTGTAGACAGGTCTGTCACTATATAACACTGGGGTACAGTACTGGTGGGTACAGGTCTGTCACTATTACACTGGGGTACAGTACTGGTGGGGACAGGTCTGTCACTGTTTAACACTGGGGTACAGTACTGGTGGGGACAGGTCTGTCACTGTATAACACTGGGGTACAGTACTGGTGGGTACGGGTCTGTCACTGTACAACATTGGGGTACAGTACTGGTGAGGACTGGTCTTTCACTGTATAACACTGGGGTACATTCCTGGTGGGGACAGGTCTGTCACTGTATAACACTGGTGTACAGTACTGGTGGGGACAGGTCTGTCACTATATAACATTGGGGTACAGTACTGGTGTGGACAGGTCTGTCACTGTATAACACTGGGGTACAGTACTGAGGGGGACAGGTCTGTCACTGTATAACACTGGGGTACAGTCCTGGTGGGGACAGGTCTGTCACTGTATAACACTGGGGTATAGTACTGGTGTCGACAGGTCTGTCACTGTATAACACTGGGGTACAGTACTGGTGTAGACAGGTCTGTCACTGTGTAACACTGGGGTACAGTACTGGTGGGTACGGGTCTGTCACTGTACAACATTGGGGTACAGTACTGGTGAAGACTGGTCTTTCACTGTACAACACTGGGGAACACCACTGGTGTGGACAGGTCTGTCACTGTACAACACTGGGGTACAGTACTGGTGGGGACAGGTCTGTCACTGTATAACACTGGGGTTCAGTACTGGTGTAGACAGGTCTGTCACTGTATAACACTGGTGTACAGTACTGGTGGGGACAGGTCTGTCACTGTATAACACTGGGGTACAGTACTGGTGGGGACAGGTCTGTCACTGTATAACACTGGGTTACAGTGCTGGTGTGGACAGGTCTGTCACTGGACAACACTGGGGTCCAGTACTGGTGGGGACAGGTCTGTCACTGTATAACACTGGGGTACAGTCCTGGTGGGGACAGGTCTGTCACTGTATAACACTGGGGTACAGTACTGGTGTAGACAGGTCTGTCACTGTATAACACTGGGGTACAGTACTGGTGTAGACAGGACTGTCACTGTGTAACACTGGGGTACAGTACTGGTGTTTACGGGTCTGTCACTGTACAACATTGGGGTACAGTACTGGTGAGGACTGGTCTTTCACTGTATAACACTGGGGTACAGTCCTGGTGGGGACAGCTCTGTCACTGTATAACACTGGGGTACAGTACTGGTGTGGACTGGTCTGTCACTGTATAACACTGGGGTACAGTACTGGTGTAGACAGGTCTGTCACTATATAACACTGGGGTACAGTACTGGTGTGGACAGGTCTGTCACTGTATAACACTGGGGTACAGTACTGAGGGGGACAGGTCTGTCACTGTATAACACTGGGGTACAGTCCTGGTGGGGACAGGTCTGTCACTGTATAACACTGGGGTACAGTACTGGTGTAGACAGGTCTGTCACTGTGTAACACTGGGGTACAGTACTGGTGGGTACGGGTCTGTCACTGTACAACATTGGGGTACAGTACTGGTGAGGACTGGTCTTTCACTGTATAACACTGGGGTACAGTACTGGTGGGTACAGGTCTGTCACTGTGCAACACTGGGGAACACTGCTGGTCTGGACAGGTCTGTCACTGTACAACACTGGGGTACAGTACTGGTGGGGACAGGTCTGTCACTGTATAACACTGGGGTTCAGTACTGGTGTAGACAGGTCTGTCACTATATAACACTGGGGTACAGTACTGGTGTAGACAGGTATGTCACTGTATAACACTGGGGTACAGTACTGAGGGGGACAGATCTGTCACTGTATAACACTGGGGTACAGTACAGGTGGGTACAGGTCTGTCACTGTATAACACTGGGGTACAGTCCTGGTGGGGACAGGTCTGTCACTGTATAACACTGGGGTACAGTACTGGTGTAGACAGGTCTGTCACTGTATAACACTGGGGTACAGTACTGGTGGGGACAGGTCTGTCACTGGGGAACACTGCTGGTGTGGACAGGTCTGTCACTGTACAACACTGGGGTTCAGTACTGGTGTCGACAAGTCTGTCACTATATAACACTGGGGTACAGTACTGGTGTGGACAGGTCTGTCACTGTATAACACTGGGGTACAGTACTGGTGTAGACAGGTCTGTCACTATATAACACTGGGGTACAGTACTGGTGTGGACAGGTCTGTCACTGTATAACACTGGGGTACAGTACTGGTGGGTACAGGTCTTTCCGTGTATAACACGGGTACAGTACTGGTGGGGAGAGGTCTTTCCGTGTATAACACGGGGACAGTACTGGTGGGTACAGGTCTGTCACTGTATAATACTGGGGTACAGTACTGGTGGGGACAGGTCTGTCACTGTATAACACTGGGGTACAGTATTGGTGGGTACAGGTCTTTCAGTGTATAACACTGGGGTACAGTACTGGTGGGTACAGGTCTTTCACTGTATTACACTGGGGTACAGTACTGGTGTGGACAGGTTTGTCACTGCATAACACTGGGGTACAGTACTGGTGTAGACAGGTCTGTCACTATATAACACTGGGGTACAGTACTGGTGGGTACAGGTCTGTCACTATTACACTGGGGTACAGTACTGGTGGGGACAGGTCTGTCACTGTTTAACACTGGGGTACAGTTCTGGTGGGTACAGGTCTGTCACTGTATAACACTGGGGTACAGTACTGGTGGGTACAGGTCTGTCACTATTTGACACTGGGGTACAGTACTGGTGGGGACAGGTCTGTCACTGTATAACACTGGTGTACAGTACTGGTGGGGACAGGTCTGTCACTGTATAACACTGGGGTACAGTACTGGTGGGGACAGGTCTGTCACTGTATAACACTGGGGTACAGTGCTGGTGTGGACAGGTCTGTCACTGTACAACACTGGGGTCCAGTACTGGTGGGGACAGGTCTGTCACTGTATAACACTGGGGCACAGTCCTGGTGGGGACAGGTCTGTCACTGTATAACACTGGGGTACAGTACTGGTGTAGACAGGTCTGTCACTGTTTAACACTGGGGTACAGTACTGGTGTCGACAGGTCTGTCACTGTGTAACACTGGGGTACAGTACTGGTGGGTACTGGTCTGTCACTGTACAACATTGGGGTACAGTACTGGTGAGGACTGGTCTTTCACTGTATAACACTGGGGTACAGTCCTGGTGGGGACAGGTCTGTCACTGTATAACACTGGGGTACAGTACTGGTGTGGACTGGTCTGTCACTGTATAACACTGGGGTACAGTACTGGTGTGGACTGGTCTGTCACTGTATAACACTGGGGTACAGTACTGGTGTAGACAGGTCTGTCACTATATAACACTGGGGTACAGTACTGGTGTGGACAGGTCTGTCACTGTATAACACTGGGGTACAGTACTGAGGGGGACAGGTCTGTCACTGTATAACACTGGGGTACAGTCCTGGTGGGGACAGGTCTGTCACTGTATAACACTGGGGTACAGTACTGGTGTAGACAGGTCTGTCACTATATAACACTGGGGTACAGTACTGGTGTGGACAGGTCTGTAACTGTATAACACTGGGGTACAGTACTGAGGGGGACAGGTCTGTCACTGTATAACACTGGGGTACAGTACTGGTGGGGACAGGTCTGTCACTGTGCAACACTGGGGTACAGTACTGGTGGGGACAGGTCTGTCACTCTCTAACACTGGGGTTCAGTACTGGTGTCGACAGGTCTGTCACTATATAACACTGGGGTACAGTACTGGTGTGGACAGGTCTGTCACTGTATAGCACTGGGGTACAGTACTGGTGTGGACAGGTCTGTCACTGTATAACACTGGGGTACAGTACTGGTGGGTACAGGTCTTTCCGTGTGTAACACGGGTACAGTACTGGTGGGGATAGTTCTGTCACTGTATAACACTGGGGTACAGTACTGGTGGGGACAGGTCTGTCACTGTATAACACTGGGGTACAGTACTGGTGGGTACAGGTCTTTCAGTGTATAACACTGGGGTACAGTACTGGTGGGTACAGGTCTTTCACTGTATAACACTGGGGTACAGTACTGGTGTGGACAGGTTTGTCACTGCATAACACTGGGGTACAGTACTGGTGTAGACAGGTCTGTCACTATATAACACTGGGGTACAGTACTGGTGGGTACAGGTCTGTCACTATTACTCTGGGGTACAGTACTGGTGGGGACAGGTCTGTCACTGTATAACACTGGGGTACAGTACTGGTGGGTCCAGGTCTGTCACTGTATAACACTGGGGTACAGTACTGGTGGGGACAGGTCTGTCACTGTATAACACTGGGGTACAGTACTGGTGGGTACAGGTCTGTCACTGTATTACACTGCGGTACAGTACTGGTGGGGACAGGTCTGTCACTGTATTACACTGGTGTACAGTACTGGTGGGTACAGGTCTGTCACTATATGACACTGGGGTACAGTACTGGTGGGGACAGGTCTGTCACTATATGACACTGGGGTCCAGTACTGGTGGGGACAGGTCTGTCACTGTATAACACTGGGGTACAGTACTGGTGTAGACAGGTCTGTCACTGTATAACACTGGGGTACAGTACTGGTGGGGACAGGTCTTTCACTGTATAACACTGGGGTACAGTACTGGTGTGGACAGGTTTGTCACTGTATAACACTGGGGTACAGTACTGGTGTAGACAGGTCTGTCACTGTATTACACTGGGGTACAGTACTGGTGGGGACAGGTCTTTCACTGTATAACACTGGGGTACAGTACTGGTGTGGACAGGTTTGTCACTGTATAACACTGGGGTACAGTACTGGTGTAGACAGGTCTGTCACTGTATTACACGGGGGTACAGTACTGGTGGGGACAGGTCTGTCACTGTATAACACTGGGGTACAGTACTGGTGTGGACAGGTTTGTCACTGTATAACACTGGGGTACAGTACTGGTGTAGACAGGTCTGTCACTGTATTACACTGGGGTACAGTACTGGTGGGGACAGGTCTGTCACGGTATTACACTGGGGTACAGTACTTTAGAATTTAGAACATTACAGCGCAGTACAGGCCCTTCGGCCCTCGATGTTGCGCCGACCATCTGACCTACACTATTCCATTTTCATCCATATGTCTATCCAATGACAACTTAAATGCCCTTAAAGTTGGTGAGTCTACTACTGTTGCAGGCAGGGCGTTCCACGACCCTACTACTCTCTGCGTAAAGAAACTACCTCTGACATCTGTCCTATATCTTTCAACCCTCAACTTAAAGCTATGTCCCCTCGTGTTTGCCATCACCATCCGAGGGAAAAGACTCTCACTATCCACCCTATCTAACCCTCTGATTATCTTGTATGTCTCTATTAAGTCACCTCTCCTCCTCCTTCTCTCTAACGAAAACAACCTCAGGTCCCTCAGCCTTTCCTCGTAAGACCTTCCCTCCATACCAGGCAACATCCTAGTAAATCTCCTCTGCACCCTTTCCAAAGCTTCCACATCCTTCCTATAATGCGGTGACCAGAACTGCACGCAATACTCAAGGTGCGGCCTCACCAGAGTTTTGTACAGCTGCATCATGACCTCGTGGCTCCGAAACTCGATCCCCCTACTAATAAAAGCTAACACACCATATGCCTTCTTAACAGCCCTATTCACCTGGGTAGCAACTTTCAGGGATTTATGTACCTGGACACCAAGATCTCTCTGCTCATTTACACTACCAAGAATCTTCCCATTAGCCCAGTACTCTGCATTGCTGTTACTCCTTCCAAAGTGAATCACCTCACACTTCTCCGCATTAAACTCCATTTGCCATCTCTCAGCCCAGCTCTGCAGCCTATCTATGTCCCTCTGTACCCTACAACACCCTTCGACACTATCCACAACTCCACCGACCTTCGTGTCATCCGCAAATTTACTAACCCACCCTTCTACACCCTCATCCAGGTCATTTATAAAAATGACAAACAGCAGTGGCCCCAAAACAGAACCTTGCGGTACACCACTAGTAACTAAACTCCAGGATGAACATTTGCCATCAACCACCACCCTCTGTCTTCTTTCAGCTAGCCAATTTCTGATCCAAAGCTCGAAATCACCTTCAACCCCATACTTCCGTATTTTCTGCAATAGCCTACCGTGGGGAACCTTATCAAACGCCTTACTGAAATCCATATACACCACATCCACGGCTTTACCCTCATCCACCTGTTTGGTCACCTTCTCGAAAAACTCAATAAGGTTTGTGAGGCACGACCAACCTTTCACAAAACCGTGCTGACTATCGCAAATGAACTTATTCTTTTCAAGATGATTATAAATCCTGTCTCTTATAACCCTTTCCAACATTTTACCCACAACCGAAGTAAGGCTCACAGGTCTATAATTAGCAGGGCTGTCTCTACTCCCCTTCTTGAACAAGGGGACAACATTTGCTATCCTCCAGTCTTCCAGCACTACTCCTGTCGACAATGACGACATAAAGATCAACAACAACGGCTCTGCAATCTCCTCCCTGGCTTCCCAGAGAATCCTAGGATAAATCCCATCTGGCCCAGGGGACTTATCTATTTTCACTCTTTCCAAAATTGCTAACACCTCCTCCTTGTGAATCTCAATCCCATCTAGCCTAGTAGGCTGTATCTCAGTAATCTCCTCGGCAACATTTTCTTTCTCTACTGTAAATACTGACGAAAAATATTCATTTAACGCTTCCCCTATCTCCTCTGATTCCGCACACAACTTCCCACTACTATCCTTGATTGGCCCTGTTCTAACTCTTATCATTCTTTTATTCCTGATATACCTATAGACAGCCTTAGGGTTTTCTTTGATCCTATCCGCCAATGACTTCTCGTGTCCTCTCCTTGCTCTTCTTAGCCCTCCCTTTAGATCCTTCCTGGCTAGCTTGTAACTCTCAAGCGCCCTAACTGAGCCTTCATGTCTCATCCTAACATAAGCCGCCCTCTTCCTCTTGACAAGCGCTTCAACTTCTTGAGTAAACCACGGCTCCCTCGCTCGACAACTTCCTCCCTGCCTGACAGGTACATACTTATCAAGGACACGCATTAGCTGCTCCTTGAATAAGCTCCACATTTCGTTTGTGCCCATCCCCTGCAGTTTCCTTCCCCATCCTACACATCCTAAATCTTGCCTAATCGCGTCATAATTTCCTTTCCCCCAGCTATAATTCTTGCCCTGCGGTATATACCTGTCCCTGCCCATCGCTAAGGTAAACCTAACCGAATTGTGATCACTATCGCCAAAGTGCTCACCTACATCTAAATCAAACACCTGGCCGGGTTCATTACCCAGTACCAAATCCAATGTGGCATCGCCCCTGGTTGGCCTGTCCACATACTGTGTCAGAAAACCCTCCTGCACACACTGGACAAAAACAGACCCATCTAAAGTACTCGAACTATAGTATTTCCAGTCAATATTTGGAAAGTTAAAGTCCCCCATAACCACTACCCTGTTACTCTCGCTCCTGTCGAGAATCATCTTCGCTATCCTTTCCTCTACATCTCTGGAACTATTCGGAGGTCTATAGAAAACTCCCAACAGGGTGACCTCTCCTCTCCTGTTTCTAACCTCGGCCCATACTACCTCAGTAGACGAGTCCTCAAACGTCCTTTCTGCCGCTGTAATACTTTCCTTGATTAACAATGCCACACCCCCCCCTCTTTTACCCTCTTCTCTGTTCTTACTGAAACTTCTAAATCCCGGAACCTGCAACATCCATTCCTGCCCCTGCTCTACCCATGTCTCTGAAATGGCCACAACATCAGGATCCCAGGTACCAACCCATGCTGCAAGCTCACCCACCTTATTCCGGATGCTCCTGGCGTTGAAGTAGACACACTTTAAACCAAGTTCTTGCTTGCCAGTGCCCTCTTGCGTCCCTGTAACCTTATCCCCTACCTCACTGCTCTCAACATCCTGTACACTGGCACTACAATTTAGGTTCCCATTCCCCTGCTGAATTAGTTTAAACCCCCCCAAAGAGCACTAGCAAATCTCCCCCCCAGGATATTGGTACCCCTCTGGTTCAGGTGAAGACCATCCTGTTTGTAGAGGTCCCACCTACCCCAGAAAGAGCCCCAATTATCCAGGAAACCAAAACCCTCCCTCCTACACCATCCCTGCAGCCACGTGTTCAACTCCTCTCTCTCCCTATTCCTCACTTCGCTAGCACGTGGCACGGGCAACAACCCAGAGATAACAACTCTGGTTGTTCTCGCTCTAAGCTTCCACCCTAGCTCCCTGAATTTCTGCCTTAAATTCCCATCTCTCTTCCTACCTATGTCGTTGGTGCCTATGTGGACCACGACTTGGGGGTGCTCCCCCTCCCCCTTAAGGATCCCAAAAACACGATCAGAGACATCACGTACCCTGGCACCTGGGAGGCAACACACCAACCGTGAGTCTCTCTCGTTCCCACAGAACCTCCTATCTGTTCCCCTAACTATGGAGTCCCCAATGACTAATGCTCTGCTCCTCTTCCCCTTTCCCTTCTGAGCAACAGGGACAGACTCTGTGCCAGAGACCTGCACCCCATTGCTTACCCCTGGTAAGTCGTCCCCCTCAACAGTATCCAAAACGGTATACCTGTTGTTGAGGGAAACGGCCACAGGGGATCCCTGCACTGCCTGCTGGTTCCCTTTCCTTCCCCTGACGGTAACCCATCTACCTACTTCTTTTACCTGAGGTGTGACTGCCTCCCTATAACTCCTGTCAATAATCCCCTCTGCCTCCCGAATGATCCGAAGTTCATCCAGCTCCAGCTCCAGTTCCCTAACGCGGTCTGCGAGGAGCTGGAGTTGGGTGCACTTCCCGCAGATGCAGTCAGCAGGGACACTCTTGGCGACCCCTACCTCCCACATTCTGCAGGAGGAACATACAACTGCCTTTACCTCCATTCCCACTATTCTAGATTCCCAACAAATCTACTGAAAAACCAAACGGAAAAAAAAAAAGTCAAAACTTGTTCGCTTCGCAATCCGACGGACTGAACTTTTTAAATAAAAAGCTTACCTTATCAACACACCAGAGTCCTTTTTTTTTGGTTAGAGGAGGAGGGTGGGTGGGAGACACTACACGTGTAGTGTCTCGGGTACTGCCACTGCCCAAATAAATAGTTTTCCCTTACCCAGCAGTCCCCTGGTCCTCCGAAACAAAAGGGGATTAACTTGTAACTTACACTGAAATTGACCGCTCAGCTGTAAGTTCGCTCCGCACCTCGTTCCGTCAAAGCTGCTCCTCGCAAAAAAAAAAGTACTGGTGGGGACAGGTCTGTCACTGTATAACACTGGGGTACAGTACTGGTGGGTACAGGTCTGTCACTGTATAACACCGGGGTACAGTACTGGTGGGTACAGGTCTGTCACTGTATAACACCGGGGTACAGTACTGGTGGCGACAGGTCTGTCACTGTATAACACTGGGGTACAGTACTGGTGGGTACAGGTCTGTCACTGTATAACACCGGGGTACAGTACTGGTGGGGACAGGTCTGTCACTGTATAACACTGGGGTACAGTACTGGTGGGTACAGGTCTGTCACTATAACACTGGGGTACAGTACTGGTGGGGACAGGTCTGTCACTGTATTACACTGGGGTACAGTACTGGTGGGGACAGGTCTGTCACTGTATAACACTGGGGTACAGTACAGGTGGGTACAGGTCTTTCACTGTATAACACTGTGGTACAGTACTGGTGGGGACAGGTCTGTCACTGTATAACACTGGGGTACAGTACTGGTGGGGACAGATCTGTCACTGTATATCACTGGGTTACAGTACTGGTGGGTACAGGTCTTTCATTGTATAACACGGGGGTACAGTACTGATGGGGACAGATCTGTCACTGTATAACACTGGGCTCCAGTACTGGTGGGTGCTGATCTCTCACTATATAACACGGGGGTACAGTACTGGTGGGTACATGTCTTTATTGTATAACACGGGTACAGTACTGTGTGGGGACAGGTCTGTCACTATTACACTGGTGTACAGTACTGGGGGGCAGGTCTGTCACTGTAGAACACTGGGGTACAGTACTGGTGGGTACAGGTCTTTCATTGTATGACACGGGTACAGTACTGGTGGGGACAGGTCTGTCACTATTACACTGGTGTACAGTACTGGGGGGCAGGTCTGTCACTGTAGAACACTGGGGTACAGTACTGGTGGGTACAGGTCTTTCATTGTATGACACGGGTACAGTACTGGTGGGTACAGGTCTGTCACTGTATAACACTGGGGTACAGTACTGGTGGGTACAGGTCTGTCACTGGAAAACAATGGGTACAGTCCTGGTGGGGACAGGTCTGTCACTATAACACTGGGGTACAATACTGGTAGGTACAGGTCTGTCACTGTATAACACTGGGGTACAGTACTGGTGGGGACAGGTCTGTCACTGTATAACACTGGTGTACAGTACTGGTAGGTACAGGTCTGTCACTGTATAACACTGGGGTACAGTACTGGTGGGGACAGGTCTGTCACTGTATAACACTGGTGTACAGTACTGGTAGGTACAGGTCTGTCACTGTATAACACTGGGGTACAATACTGGTAGGTACAGGTCTGTCACTGTATAACACTGGGGTACAGTACTGGTAGGTACAGGTCTGTCACTGTATAACACTGGGGTACAGTACTGGTGGGGACAGGTCTGTCACTATAACACTGGGGTACAGTACTGGTAGGTACAGGTCTGTCACTGTATAGCACTGGGGTACAGTACTGGTGGGGACAGGTCTGTCACTATAACACTGGGGTACAGTACTGGTGGGGACAGGTCTGTCACTGTATAGCACTGGGGTACAGTACTGGTGGGGACAGGTCTGTCACTGTATAGCACTGGGGTACAGTACTGGTGGGGACAGGTCTGTCACTGTATAACACTGGATTAAATACTGATGGGTACAGGTCTTTCATTGTATAACACGGGTACAGTACTGGTCGGTACCGGTCTGTCACTGTAACACTGAGGTACAGTACTGGTGGGGACAGGTCTGTCACTGTATAATACTGGGGTACAGTACTGGTGGGTACAGGTCTTTCATTGTATGTCACGGGTACAGTACTGGTGGGGACAGGTCTGTCACTATAACACTGGGGTACAGTACTGGTAGGTACAGGTCTGTCACTGTATAACACTGGGGGACAGTACTGATGGGTACAGGTCTGTCACTGTATAACACTGGGGGACAGTACTGGTGGGTACAGGTCTGTCACTGTATAACACTGGGGTACAGTACTGGTGGGGACAGTTCTGTCACTGTATAACACTGGGGTACAGTACTGGTGGGGACAGGTCTGTCACTGTATTACATGGGGTTCAGTACTGGTGGGCACAGGTCTGTCACTGTGTAACACTGGGGTACAGTACTGGTGGGTCAGTGATAGATCCCATGGCACTATTTACAGAGCGGGGCAGTTATCTCTGGTGTCCTGGCCATTATCTGGGAGGTTATCTGGCCATCCATCACATTGCTGTTTGTGGGATCTTGCTGTGCACAAATTGGCTGCTGCGTTTCCTACATTACAACAGTGACTACACTTCAAAAAGTGTTTCATTCGCTGTGAAGTGCTTTGGGATGTCCTGAGGTTTTGAAAGGCGCTATATAAATGCAAGTTCAGTTTAAACAAAACCCGATCTAATGAAGTGGTTTATTAATATAGAATGGCTGTACCAGTATCACACAAGGAATGAAATGTTGTTTCCTGTGTACCAGAGCACACAGCCCAGTGACTACACTCTGTGTGTCCCGGACTGAAACGCAGCAGAGCGGTTTGGGGAGGGCATGTCTCTCTCCCAGGGAGTGCTTTGCGCCTTGTGGAACTGGTTTCCTGTTACGCGCTAATGCTTTGGGATATTATAATTGGTCTCAGAGTCTCTACAATAGGGACAGGCGAAAAACATAGCCAGTGTTTCCTGATGCCAGTTGAGTGTGCTTCTCCTGGAAAGCGTGCGTGTGTGTACCTGTGTGTGTGTTTGTGTTGAATGAGGATAGCTTCAAACGTAGCTGTGATATCAGTACCCCATCTATTTCCTGCGTCTCCCCCCCCCCCTTGGTTGAATAGCCTGCCGGCGCTGCATGTCTCGGCTGCTGCATCCCTAAATGGCTATTCCTGTGCGGTAACTGGCGGGGTGTGGCTGGTGTTGATCAGAGAATCATACAGCACAGAAGGTGGCCATTCAGCCCATCGCTCCTGTGCCGGCTGTTTGAAGGAGCTATCCAATTCGTCCCCCACACTCCCCGCTGATGGAACCATATCTCAGCGCCCTTGAGAGCCGAGGGGAAGATGGTGATGAGTGTCTCTCGCCTGTGGATCCTTTTCCCACACTGAGGGCGTCCTTGAGCTGTTGGTGTCCTGCATCTCGCAGCCCCTGTGTCGGTGACCCCCCACGTGTGGCCCTTTTAAGAGCAGTCACAAAGCAGGAAGAAGCCTTTTCCTGCGGCTGGTCTTGTGAGGGGAGCAGCAGGGCAGGCTGAAGACACCATTCCCGGCTCCCAGCTAAATATAATCTCCGGTCACTTTCCTCTGGGAACCTGGAGGACGGATATGGTGTCTCCTGCTAAAGGAGCCATAAACACAGGGCTTTAAATCAAACTGCGGAAAATTGCATTCCAGCCGAAATTCGCACCTGGACAATTTCAAGGGTCTCCTTTCCAGCTTCCCCATTAAAACTCAGCAATGATATGATATCTGTCACGACCAGCAGTCGGTGGTCCTTTTCTAACAGCTAACTACTGCTAGGCTTTGTTCCACTTCCTGTGGGGCCCACCAGCAATAAATTCTGCATGTCGCGGAAGAAAATGGAAATTCTTTTTATAATTGTGCCCGTGTTGGGTAGGATTGGGGTTCAACTGTGGAATCCTTCAGCAATGAATAAGCTGCAGGCACTTGTTTACATGGGGAAGAATGGCCACTTGGCCAAGGTACTTTTTTTTTTATTTCCAAAATATACTTTATTCATAAAAATCTGTAAAAATTACATTCCCAAACAGTTTAAAACAGCATCAAGTCAAAAAATACAAACCGTGCAAAGGTGATCAGTTTCCTTCTATACAATTATGAGTTGCCTCACAACCCTTCCATTTCATTGTCATGCCATATACATTTTTACATTTACAGCACACAAAATTTTCCCGATACAGTTCGAGGGGTTTCCAATGGATCCAGCCCCTCAGTTCAGCTTGGTGGGGGGGACCTTACACTGTGGTCTTTCCCCATTGAGCCTTTGCTGCGGCTGCCCCAAGCTTTAGTGCGTCCCTCAGCACGTAGTCCTGCACCTTGGAATGTGCCAGTCTGCAACATTCGGTGGTGGACAACTCTTTGCGCTGGAACACCAGCAGGTTTCGGGCAGACTAGAGGGCGTCTTTCACCGAATTGATAGTCCTCCAGCAGCAGTTGATGTTTGTCTCGGCGTGCGTCCCTGGGAACAGCCCGTAGAGCACAGACTCCTGTGTTACAGAGCTGCTTGGGATGAACCTCGACAAAAACCACGGCATCTCTTTCCACGCCTGCTGTGTATGTTTTGTTGATTGGACGGTTCAGTGACCAGCGACTGAATCTCCCGCCACTTGGCCAAGGTACTATGCAGCTCTGGCATGTGTGGGCCATCAAGAGAGGCAGGGACAAAAATGGAGAGGTGGAGGAATATAATTTGCAGCAACATTTGAGTCACAGTGAGTGTTGGTAAAACTGTAACTCAGCTTGAGGGCATTCAGATGATATTCACAGCATTTGCAAAGATTGGTGGTTTTATCATCTGTCGGCTTTCAGGACTCTGTCACAGTTGGTAAACAGAAGAATGGAACGGCTTGCTTTATTATTGAGTTTGGATCATGTGTTCTGAGATTCGCAAAGAATTTCACAGACGACACGTCGTTTTGAGTTGTAGTGACCGATGTTCCCTCTAACTTCCATTTGCGCTGCGCGGCCCCCTTTTAAGATTGAAGCGTGGCCACCCTGTGTGCGCACCTTAAAGGGACCATTGCTGTGCACGGGCCTGTTTGTTCCCTGCGCGGTGTATTCCCAATTGCTGCGCTGTCACACGGGAGCGTTGACGGCGGGGACTGTCGGGTGAAGCCAGCAGCCGTTTTTGCACACGGCAAGTGCCGAGCCAGTGAGCTGGGGGAGCAGTTTATCTGTCTTTTTTTTTTTATTTTGAGGGAGGAATGTTGGCCGGGTCTTGATGAAAACGGAAGCAACAGTAGATTCTGGAGTTTACACAACAACCAACTTCGGAATGTACTGTGTGATGAGTCAAGATGTGATAACTGTGAAGGGAGAACAAAATACTGCGGAATTCTCAAAATCAGAGAAAATTATTTAAAGTTGTACAGTCATTATGCCATAGAAGAGGCCATTTGACCCATTGAGTCTGTGCTGGACTTGGCAATTGTACTGACATTATATATATATATTATATACTTATCATTCTTAGTTTTTTTCCTCATATGAAAGAGTTTAATTTCCATTTAGTATATGTAGTAATGGGTAGATGTGCCTGTAGTGATTTTAAATAGTGAGATTTGCATATGGGAAATAGGATAGATGCATTTAAGGGGAAGCTAGATATGCACATGAATGAGAAGGGAATAGAAGGCTATGTTAGCTGGAGAAGTGGGAGGAGCCTTGTATGGAGCATGGACTAGTTGGGCCGAATGGCTTGTGTCTTGCTGCACACTCTATGTAATTTAGAGCAGGTCAAGTGAATACACCCCCCAGGAGTACTCCATCCAGTTAGGATTGCATCTCCCAGATCTGTTTCGTGTCGGTTGGATAAAGCTCAGGAGAAGGACTTTATGTTGTGCATTGTTTCATGGGAGAGTCCCACATCATGATAACATAATACTCACAGAAAGGTCCAGCAAAAACAGTTTTAACAACTGCCTCACTTTTCAAATAGTTTATGCTCTATAACGTGGGATAGAGGGTCCTAAGGATTAGGGGTTAGGAATACTGAACAGTGTTAGGGTTAAGGGTTAGGAATAGTGGACTGGATTAGGAATAGTGGACTGGGTTAAGGGCTAGGTGTTAGGAATACTGAACAGTGTTAGGGTTAAGGGTTAGGAATAGTGGACTGGATTAGGAATAGTGGACTGGGTTAAGGGCTAGGTGTTAGGAATACTGAACAGTGTTAGGGTTAAGGGTTAGGGATTAGGAATAGTGGACAGGGTTCAGGGTTAGGAACACTGCAGAGTGAGGGTTAAGGGCTTGAGGTTGGGAATGAACTGAGTTAAGTGTTAAAGGCAATGGTCGGGGTCAAACTGTTAATGTTTATTGACACCACCACAATCCCATATTGTCCCTCAGTCTCTTGTTTGTACAGTTATACAAAACTGTAATTGTCCTCCGGAGAACTCTGCTGCAGCCAAACCCCCAAAATGTAGCAGTGTCCTGGGACAGAGTCTCTTCCCCAGCCAGTCACTGCACTGTAGCTCTGGCTGTCTCCACCCCAACTCACCCCACCTGGCTTTGTTGTGTAGGTTGTCTTCCTGGTTTCGGTGTGGCTTTATGTTTAGTGCTGGAACCTCAGGTCTGACCAGTTCCTGCTGCACAGGTACAGCCGGTGGCTGAAAACACACCCACAACACCTCACCTGTGTGACACCTCACCTGCACACACCTACAACTCAGTTACATAATCACTTCAATGCTGTGGCAGGCAGACTTTTGCAAAGGACACATCTCACAGTGCAGTGCAGCGTCGCAGTGGAGTCTCAGTCTTAGAGTAAGTGTTGGCCAGGACAATGAGAGAAACCTCTGCTCTTTTTCGAAATAGTGCCATAGGTTCTTTTATGTTCACTTGAGAGGACTGTTTATACGTAGAGCATACTCCCTTCACTCTGAGCAGAGTGGGCTCAAGACAGCCAGACGAGATCCCTCAGCAATGTGGCCACGAGGTGAGGATTAATTGTTTTACTGACTGGCTCTTTCCCTCTCTCTCTCCTCAGGTACGCCATTACTGTCTGGTATTTTGACGGGAAGGAACGAATCGAAGCCAAAGAGAGATTCAAGAGGGGTATGAACATCTTCTGTACTCCCAGGCAATGGTCACTTTTTCCCAGTTGTGCTGCAATTTGCCGAGCCTTTTATCTTTTCCTGTACGTGTTGAAGATTCAGGCTTCTGAGCTCTCCGACCCAATTGAGGAAATTTGGATAAAGTGGGGGGTGGGGTAAGTTCGAGAGACAAGGGATTAGTTGTTCCCCTTAGAGCAGAGAAGGTTAAGAGGAGATTCATTAGAGGTGTTCAAAGTTATAAAGTGTTTTGATAGAGTAAGTAAGATGAAACTGTTTCCACTGACAGGAGGATCAGTAACTGGAGAACAGATATTTAAGATCACTTGCAAAAGGACCAGAGGCAACATGAGGAAAAAATGATTTGCATAGTGGGCGTAAATTGCCTTATGGTGGAAGCAGATTCAATAGTAACTTACAAATGGGAATTAGCTGTGAAGGAACAGTGATATATAAAGGTAGGCTTGCATTTATATAGCACCATTCATGACCTCAGGGTGTTCCAAAATGTTTTACAGCCAATGAAGTTCTTTTTTGAAGTGTAGTCACTGTTGTAATGTAGGAAATGCAGCAGCCAATTTGCGCACAGCAAGATCCCACAAACAGCAATGCGATAACGGCCAGATTATCTGTTTTAGTGGTTGTGATTGAGGGATAAATATCGGCCGGGACATGAGGAGGAGTTCCTCTGCTCTGCCACGGGATTGTATACATTCACCTGAGACGGAAGACGGGGCCTCTGTTTAACGTCTCATTGGAGAGACAGCACCTCCGACAGTGCAGCACTTTCTCAGTACCGCACTGGTATGCCAGCCTAGACTTTGTGCTCAAGTCTCTGACTTGACGTCACAATTTCTGACTCAGAGAGCGACCCAATGAGAATTGGTGGCTAATTGACCAAGTGGGGGAGGGGCATCGGAGGATACCCAGCTGAGCCCAATCCTGTTTTCACTTGACCCCCAGAACTAGAGTCACAGAATAACAGTCTAAACCCCATTTTCCCTCTCGATAGCCCAGAGGTACTGAGGCCAGTTTTAGTGCTTCAGCTGGTGTCGCACCAGAGGTCAAGTAATTCAGCAGGGGCTTGGCATCAATTGTGGGCAACGTCACTCAGTTCGGAATAGGGGCCCTGTCGGTGAGGCTCCTCCCTTGTGATGTGCATGTTCCCAGTCTCCTGCTGGGATTTTCCGCTAATTCGCTGCTCAGTCTGTGACCTTTCCACGCAAGTGGGGAAGCCCAGGCAAGGTTAATCTGGCCTTTTTCTCTTCGTAGTGCTAATGACAGAATCTTTAGTGTGTGGAAAGAGACCATTTGACCCATTATTGCTGTGCTGGCTCCTTGAAAGAGTAATTCAAATTAGTCCCCCTCTGGGGCCCCCCATTGCTTCCCCATAACCCTGCAAAATTTCTCCCCTTTGAGTATTTATCCGATTCCCTTTTGAAAGTTACTATTGAATCTGCTTCCACCGCCCTTTCAGGCAGCGCGTTCCAGATCACAACAACTCACTGTGTAAAAAAAAAAAATAACTCAATTCGCCTCATCTCTCCCTTTGATTCTTTTTCTAATTACCTTAAATCTCTGATTACTGACCCTGCCAGTGGAAACAGTTTCTCCTTTATATACTCTACTAAAGCCCCTCATGATTTTGAACACCTCTATTAAATCTCCCTAAACCTTCTCTGCTCGAAGGAAAACAACCCAAACTTTTCTAGTGTCTCCACATAACATAGAAACTTAGAAAATAGGAGCAGGAGTTGGCCATTCGGCCCTTCGAGCCTGCTCCGTCATTCATTATGATCATGGCTGATCATCCAACTCAGTAACCTGTTCCCGCTTTCACCCCATACCCTTTGATCCCCTTAGACCCAAGAGCTATATCTAACTCCTTCTTGAAAACATACAATGTTTTGGCCTCAACTGCTTTCTGTGTTAGCTAATTCCACAGGCTCACCACTCTCTGGGTGAAGAAATTTCTCCTCATCTCAGTCCTGAAAGGTTTACCCCGTATCCTTAGACTATGACCCCTGGTTCTGGACTCCCCCACCATCGGGAACATCCTTCCTGCACCTACCCTGTCAAGTCCTGTTAGAATTTTATAGGTTTCTATGAGATCCCCCCTCACTCTTCTGAACTCCAGCGAATATAATCCTAACCGACTCAATCTCTCCTCCTAGGTCTCTCCCGCCATCCCAGGAATCGGTCTGGTAAACCTTCGCTGCACTCCCTCGCTGAGGTCCCTGATCCCTGGGACCATTCTAGTGAACCTCCTCCGCACCCTCTCCAAGGCCTCAACATCCTTCCCAAAGTGTGGTGCCCAGAACTGGACACAACACTCCAACTGAGGCCTAACCAGTGACTTATAAAAGACTTCCTTACTTCCTGGCTTTTGTCCGCCATATTTGTAAAGACAAGGGCCGGAATTTTACGCTGGGCGGTCGGGAGCCGGACTCCGACGTAAATGTCGGTGCTGATCCTGCTCCTGCCCAGCCTGGGGGTCCGTCCCGTATTTTACGGGAAGAGGCCCCGCCTCAGTGAGCTGCCGGCCAATCAGCGGTCCGGCAGCTTTTAGTCTCAGCAGCGCCACCGGGAGCGGTGGCCACTGCTGAGACTGCAGTCCAGCCGACGGAGGAGGACAGCGGAGTCGGGGGCGGCCCTCGATTGCCAGGCCTCCCCAGGGTGTGGAAAGGCTGACAGCTATAGCTGGGTGGTCTTTCACATCCCCGGCACACCCGCTTGCCATGGGTAAAATACCCGTGGAGGCAGGCGAGTGCCCTTAAGAGGCCGTTAAGTGGCCACTTAAGGGTCTTGATTGGCCCTGGGCGGGCGGGCCGCTTCTCACCCTCCCCGCCCTCCCCCCTCCACCGGACCTTCGTAAACTTGGTCGGAGGCGGAATCGGGGCGGTTAGGCCTCCCGGAGCCTGCTGCTCAATTTTACGCCGCCCCCACGCCACCATCCGACTCGTGGGGGCGGCGTAAAATTCTGGCCAAGGTACCAGAATGCTTTTGTTTTTAAAGAGAAAAAACAGTTTTATCAACTTGTTCTGTGGCCTTCACACACCTTCTCCTTTCTTCACAGCTTCTGCTCAGAAAGCCTTACAATTCGCCCAGACCAGTACAACATAAGGCCCAGTTGGACAGGCCAGCCACCCCAATGATTGGTCGATCGACCTTCCGGTCTGCGTTTGCCCACCCGTCCATCTGCACGGACCATCTTGCAGCCTCTCAACAGGACAATTAAGTTTGCACTGGACCATCCCGTTCTTCAAAGGAAAAAGACAGGCCCCGGGTCTCAGTCGGGCGGAATTTAACCCTTCGCTGTCCATCACGGGAGCTCGCATGTCGGCAGTGAGCGGGTGGGATCGTTTGGTTGGGCTTTTGTTTGCTTGTTGGTTTGCCCCTAACCTCACACATTGTAATATAGGCCACATATGATTGGGGGTGGGGGGGGGGGTGGTGGGGGAAGAGAAGGGGCGAGTGTCAGGTGAGTGTCCAGACACTAGTCCGAGCCCCCTAGCTTTGGATTCTGTAATTCCAGCCTCTATTTGTTCCGGCCTCTGGATTGTGCAGATAAGCTGGACTCTCCTACTCCACTGGGAATTACACTCAGGATCACCCTTCCGTATCGTTGCCCTAAA
This sequence comes from Heterodontus francisci, assembly GCF_036365525.1. NCBI lineage: Eukaryota > Metazoa > Chordata > Chondrichthyes > Heterodontiformes > Heterodontidae > Heterodontus > Heterodontus francisci. The sequence continues at coordinate 10,378,730 of NC_090410.1, read as the reverse complement.
CACTCAGTGTACTTGCTGTTAATGCACCATACTCATTCCAAACTCCTCCTGTTGTTAGGTAACTGCCTATTTGCTGAAAGACCATAGCACTTAGTGGGCCTTTAAACACTGAGAGGAGAGATAAACCCACCATCTCCCATCACCACAGTATCTACCCTTTCAATTCAATTATAGAAAAGTGGTTGCATTCATTTGGCCAAAAAGCCATTGCTCCTTCTGCGTGGCTGTGACCCTTTATACCCAGGGTTGCCAATCCCTCCGGGACTGCCTTGGAGGCTCCAGAAGTTGAAGATTAATCCGCAGGACACTGCAACACCTGGGGGAGAAATCCTAACAGCATTTTAAAAAAAAATCAATTTTTTTTCCCGACACGGTTGTAGAAATGTTGTGGAGTTGGGAAAGAAAACGATGTTTGAGTCAGAGTCAAGAATCATCCAGTGGTTTAACAAAGAGTGCGTCTCGCTTTCTAATTGAGGTGAGGTTTGAAGGCCGGGACAGAAAGGTGAAATAGAGTGAGGGGGGTATCTCATCGGAAGACTTCTCGGGTTCTGAGCTATGGACAGAAGGAGCCTGGCAGGCACACAGCACCGGAGAACAGTCTGTGACATTTACTGCATCGCAGACCTGACCCCCATCATCGTGGAATGGCCTTCATTTTCCAGGGAATGCACGATGGGGGCCTTTTTCCACTTGCCAGGAGTGCTGAGTGACACTGGCTCTGGCTGCGCACGGCTTGGCAGAACTGGTATCGAGCCAAACCATTCAGCTCCTACTGAACTTTGAGAAGGGGAGAGAATTTATTGCCTGTCTGTGTTTTTCTAGGGGTTTGGGTGGGGAGGTTTAAGCAACTGTTTGTAGGAGGTGACTTGCAGTTTTATTTTGTTAAATGAATTGCATCGACCCAGCACTTTCTCACATCTCGACATTGTATCAGTGAAGAAAGTGTGAGCTCAGATTAAAAGTGAACTGTTTACTCTCGAGATAAGGCTCCTGTTTCATCCGTAGGGATTTGATTTCCCACTGCGGTGGGAGGGGCACTTGGTTTGTTTCTCAATGTTGCTTCCTTTCCCTACCACCCACCCCCCACTGTGACACATCTCTCCAACCTCCTCCAACCTTACAACCCCCCCGAAGTCTCTGCGCTCTTCAAATTCTAGCCTTTCGCACATCCCCGATTTCCATTGCCTCACCATTGGCGGCTGTGTCTTCAGCTGCCTAGGCCCCAAGCGCTGGAATTTCCTCCCTAAATCTCTCCACCTCTCTCTATTCCTTTAAGACCCTCCTTAATACTTACCTCTTTGATCAAGCTTGTGGTCACCTGTTCTAATATCTCCTTATGGAGCTCAGTACCAAGTTTTTGGTGTCACCTTTCGGTCTGATAATTGCTCTTGTAAAGTGCTTTGGGATGTTTCACTCTGTTAAAGGCGCTATATAAATGCAAGTTGTTTTCCCCTGTCATCTGGCCAACAGGAGGTGCCAAAGGCAGCCAGGCGCCCCCTACTGCTCAGAATGGGAATTGGGAAAGACCAAGGATGGATCGCATTGAGGGATAGGGGTTGCCAACCCCTCCTGGATTGCTCTGGAGTCTCCAGGAATTGAAGATTAATCTCTAGGTCGCTGCAGTGAGCAACTCGGGAGGAAAACCACAAGGGCATTTAAAAAAAAAATTCTTTTTCCACTTTTATTAGTTGTAAAAATGTTGGATTTGGGAAAGGAAAGGATGTTTGTCCGACAGTCAAAAATGATGCAATGGGATAATGATTTTGCTTTCCAATTGGCTGGGAAGGTGGGATGTCGTGAGGATGGACATGTCAGGTAACCAATGACTGGAGCCAAGAGGCGGGTCAGTTGGAGGGTGGTGGTCATGTGATGAAACCTCCAGGAATATGTCCAGACAGAGTTGGCAACTGTGTTGATGGTTGATCTGACTGCGGTATTTAAAATGATAAAGGGATCCGATACCATCGAGAGAAACTATTCCCTCTTGTGGGGTGGGCAGAGGGGCGTTTAGAAAAAGAGACCTTTAAAATTAGAGCCAGGCTGTTAAGGGGTGATGTCAGGAAACACTGGTTAGCACCGCAGCCTCACAGCTCCAGGGACCCGGGTTCAATTCTGGGTACTGCCTGTGCGGAGTTTGCAAGTTCTCCCTGTGTCTGCGTGGGTTTCCTCCCACATGCCAAAGACTTGCAGGTTCGTTAGGTTAATTGGCCATTATAAATTGCCCCTAGTATAGGTAGGTGGTAGGGAAATATATAGGGACAGGTGGGGATGTGATAGGAATATGGGATTAGTGTAGGATTAGTATAAATGGGTGGTTGATGGTCGGCACAGACTCGGTGGGCCGAAGGGCCTGTTTCAGTGCTGTATCTCTAAACTAAACTAAACACAAAGGGTAGTGGAATACCGGAACGCTTCCCGCCACCCCCCCCCCCCCCCCCACCCCCACCCCCCCCACCACCAAGAAAATTCAAAGGCAGTCCAAAAAAGAATGCATGAAGTATTTTTAATTTGAATGGCACCGATGCACGAGCCTTGGCCCCCTTTTCCAAGATGACAGGAAGCAAACATCCTGCCTGCCATTTGGCCTTAGTAGGCCACGTCGTGCCTGAAAAAACGCGAGCTGCTTGGGCCAATTTCTCGGCCGAAAGTTCTTAGTATTTGAGACCATTGGCGCATCTACCCAGTACACCAAAAGAGTTTTTAAAAAAAAAAATTTCCAATGATAATTGCGGAACAGGCTCGAAGAGCCTTATAGTCTACTCCTGCTCCTTATGTAAGAAGAAAATAATGAGCCAGCTTACTGCTCTCCGGTTCAGAATTCAGTTGAGATGAATTTCTTAATGAACCAGTAAACTGAGATCTATCCACAGCTAAGATAATGGGAATGAATACAATTCCTTAGTTTAGTTTAGAGATACAGCACTGAAACAGGCCCTTCGGCCCACCGAGTCTGTGCCGGCCATCAATCACCCATTTATACTAATCCTACACTAATTCCACATTCCTACCACATCCCCACCTGTCCCTATATTTCCCTACCACCTACCTATACTAGGGGCAATTGCTAATGGCCAATTTACCTACCAACCTGCAAGTCATTTGGCTTGTGGGAGGAAACCGGAGCACCCGGAGGAAACCCACGCAGACACAGGGAGAACTTGCAAACTCCACACAGGCAGTACCCAGAATTGAACCCGGGTCCCTGGAGCTGTGAGGCTGCGGTGCTAACCACTGCGCCACTGTGCCGTTATCTTATCACACAACACTTTTCCTCCTGCAGTTAATTGCTATCCAAACCAATGATCACAAAAAGTTAATTGCTGCTTGACAGAGTGAATCTGTTGACTCGTCCAGTCAGTTTTTAACCCTGTTGAATTGATTCTGTATCCCTGTATTATTTCATATATATTACGACGTTAATTCCATATTTTAATCAGACAAATGGTGCAAATCTCGGCGGTGAATAAATCACGGGGGCTCCTGAGCCCAGTTACTGCTGCCCTCTGCTGGAATGTACCTGAGGCAGGGACGTAAGAACAACAATTTGTATTCATATAGCGCCTTTAATGTAATAAAGCATCCCAAGGCCCCTTCACAGGGGCTTTATAAAACATGAAGCCGAGCCACATAAGGAGATATTAGGACAGCTGACCAAAAGCCTGGTCACAGAGGTAGGTTTCAAGGAGCGTCTTAAAGGAGGAGAGGGAGAGGGTTTAGGAAAGAAAGTCCAGAGCTTGAGGCCCAGGCAGCTGAGGGCATGGCTGCCAGTAGTGGAGTGATTAAAATCAGGGCTGTACAAAGGGTCGGAATTGGAGGAGCGCAGGTATCTGTTGTGCAGCTGGAGGAGATATTTGGAGATCGGGAAGGGCGAGGCCATGGAAAGTTTGGAAAACAAGGATGAGGCTTTTAAGATGGAGGTGTTGCTTAATGGGGAGCCCATGCAGGCTCATAACATAAAGCAACCTATGGCTCCGCCGTACAATAAGATCGTGGCTGATCCGTGACTCCATAGAACCGAATTGCCCCGTGTCCCTTAATAGCTTTGGTTAACAAAAGTCAGCCAATCTCATATTTATAATCAACAATTGATCCAACATCAGAAGGAGGAAGTGGGGTAAGGGTGGGATGGGGGAGGGAGGGAGAGGTGGGAGGAAAGGGAGGGGAGGGGGAAAGGGGCGAGGCAGAGGGGCATTGGTGAGGGTGGGGAGATGGAGTGGGGAGAGGAGGAGGGAACTGGGAGAGGGGAATTCCTATGATGCTTGTTTTTAACTTATTACTGAATCCTGCGGTCTTGACACGACCGACTCCGAGACGGCTGAGCAAACAGATTCTGAAAAGCTAGGAAAGAGTCTTGCAGCCTACGAGCCAATGGTGAGCAAGGGAACGGATTCCTTTTTCAGTTTCTATGCCATGGTGATGACCTTCTTCCCGTTGAGATAAATCATGATGTCGGAGGTGGGAAGATGGAAGAGGCAGAAGTGGGTTGTTATCAGGCAGCTGTGAGCTGTTAGGACCTCCCATCTTGCCTGGTTATTGGAGGAATTCTGGCCGTTTTAACTTGGTTTTGCTGGCAATGCAGCCTCACCAATCCCCTCCCCCAACAGCAACAACACAAACATTTTTGTGAAGTAAAGACCCTTGCTTCTTTACTCTAATTCCCAATTTAGTAATATTTTCTCTAAACAGAATTGGATGTATACTTCAAAAGGAAAAGTGTGCAGGGATTTCCAAAGCTAGTACAGACATGATGGGTCAAATGGCCTCCCACTGTACTGTATGATTCTATGATTATACCCCCACCCTGCCCCCAGTGCCTCACCCAATTAATGAATTTTCATGTGCCGAGCCAGGACCCGGAGAGGTGGCAGGCAATTTGTTCATGGGAGGCATCACACTGAGCCTCGATGCTGCCCTCGCTCAATGTCCAAAGCTGCATCATGGGTGTCACTAGACAGTGATCGGAGGTTGGGAACCTGGCTGATTATGCTTCCCTCCTGCCTCCCTCGCCTAGAGATGCTAAGGCCAATAGCTGGCTTGATTGAGAACAGCATCGACTGCAGATCGACACCAGGGATTTTTACTGGGCACTTCACCAGAGACTACATGTACCCACTGAGCCATCTGGATACCTGAACTTCCCTGGTGCACATATTTCTGAACTGTGAAAAGGTTAGTGATGGACATTAAGAGGAGGGTGGAATGGGCAGACAAGTGGCAGATGAAATTAAATGCCGAGAATTGTGAAGTGATACATTTAGGTCGGAAGAATGAGGAAAGGCAATATAAAATAAAGGATACAATTCCAAAGAGTGCAGGAACAGAGGGACCTGGGGGTATATGTGCACAAATCACTGAAGGCGATAGGACGGGTTGAGAAAGCAGCTAATAAAGCATACAGCACCCTCACCTTTTTAAATAGAGGCATAGAGCACAAAATCAACTAGGTTGTGGGGGAACCTGTATAAAACAACTGGAGTATTGCGACATGAAGTCCTGTGACATTGACCACAAGTCATGGGAGTCAGTTGCCAGTGATTGCCAGAGCTGGCAGACAGCCATAAAGGCGGGGCTAAAGAGTGGCGAGTCGAAGAGACTTAGCAGTTGGCAGGAAAATAGAAGTGCAAGGAGAAAGCCAACTGTGTAACAGCCCCGACAACCAATTTTATCTGCAACACCTGTGGAAGAGTCTGTCACTCTAGAATTGGCCTTTATAGCCACTCCAGGCGCTGCTTCACAAACCACTGACCACCTCCAGGCGCTTACCCATTGTCTCTCGAGACAAGGAGGCCAAAGAAGAAGAAGGAGTATTGTGTCTAATTCTGGGCCACACACTTCAGGAAGGATGTGACGGCATTAGAGAGGGTGCAGAAAAGATTCACGAGAATGGTTCTGGAGAGACTTCAATGATGTGAATAGATTGATGAAGCTGGGGTTGTTTTCCTTAGAGAAGGTTAAGAGGGAATTTGATAGAGTTGTTCAAAATCATGAGGTTCTGGCCAGAGTAGATAGGGAAAAACTGTTCCCATTGGCAGAAGCGTCGAGAACCAGAGGACCCCGATTTCAGGTGATTGGCAAAAGAACCAGAGGTGACACAAGGAAAAGCATTTTTGCACAGCGAATGGTTAGGATCTGGAATGCACTGCCTGAGGGTGTGGTGGAGGCAGGTTCAATCATGGCTTTCAAGAAGGAATTGGATAATTATCTGAAGAGAAAAAAAATTGCAGGGCTACGGGTAAAAGGAAGGGGAAGTGGGATTAGCTGAGTTGCTCTAGTAGAGAGTCAGCATAGACACGACGGGCTGAAATGCCTCCTTCTGTGCTGTAACCATTCCATGAATCTCAGTTCTAACTCTCTCTCTCTCTTTTATACCCCTCATTATAAATCTTTCTTTATAACATCTCTCTCTGTTACACACTCCACCCTCAGTATAAGACTCTCAATTAGAAAACTCTGTGTTACACTTCACCCTCAACAGAAAACTCCCCTCCTCTTTCCACAAAGTCCCGTGGAGTTGGTTCCTCCGACCCCTGAGTGGCGCTGTCCCCCGATTGCATTCGGTCCTCCAGCCATTAGAGAGCGCTGGTGGATCCTCCGACCGCCGAGTGACGCTGTCCCCCGATGCGATGTGGTCCTGCAGCCAGTGGAGGAGTCCTCCGAGTGCAGTGCCCCACCCCGCCACCTCCAGCGGCCGGAGGACCGAACAGCGGCTAAATCCGTGGGAGCGGGGGATGCAGGCCCACACCGCCACTTCAGCAGCCGCTCTGGCCTGATGGGGTCTTTCCGCGCACTCGGGGCCTTGCGCCGGGAATTTTACACGCGTTTTGTCCGCAGAAGGTTCAGTTTGTGCGGCAGGAGCCGCAGCCAGACCCAGACCGGGCCCAGAGCAGGAACCGCGAGCTCGGGTACGGGGCAGCCGGGGGTGATCGAGCTGGACAGGGCGGATGCCTGGGTGAGAAGAGCTGGGAGTCAATGAACTAAAACAACAAATAAGACAAATATTATAAAACGTAGAATGGAGCTGATAAAATCAGTATGCAAATAACATCTAAAAAAAACTGAAATGTTTAAGCTATATTTTATAATGAAACAAAAATACAAAACATTTTAAAAGTTAAATAAATACAAAATGCATCAAATTCATCGTGTAATTATCTGTATATGTGATATTGTGGGGATTTTATTGTTAAAGCGTGGTGTTTAAACTGTGATTTGAGGTAAGTGTGACCGTGACATGAGGTAAGTGTGACCCTGACATGATGTAAGTGTGACCGTGACATAGTGTGTGTGTTGTGTGACCTGTTACCAGCCAATTTCCCCCCTCCCCTGGCACAGGACATGCCAAAGCGTGACCGTGCTAGTATGCCAGGGAGTAGATGCAACGCTTTTTGGAAGCATGCAACCTTTAATATGTGGAAGGAAAGGAAGGACTTGCATTTATATAGCACCTTTTACCACCTTGGGATGCCCCGTAGTTGTCAGCTGTGGCTCAGTGGGTAGCACTCTCGCCTCTCAGAAGGTCTTGGGTTCAAGTACCCACTCTAGAGACTTCACAAAAGTCAAAAGCTGACACTCCAGTGTGGTACTGAGGGAGTGCTGCACTGTTGGAAGTGCTGTCTTTTGGATGAGATGTTAAACTGAGGCCTCGTCTTCCCTCTCGGGCTGTAAAAGATCCCATGGCACTATTTTGAAGGAGAGTAGGGGAGTCTTGGCTGATATTTATCCTCTAACCAACATCACAAAAACAGATTATCTGGTCATTATTACATTGCTGTTTGTGGGAGCTTGCTTTGTGAAAATTGCTGCGTTCCTTACTTTACAGCAGTGACTGCACTTCAAAAGTACTTCCTTGGCTGTCAAGCCCTTTGGGACATAGTGTGGTTGTGAAAGGTGCTATATAAATGCAAGTCTTTTTTTTCTTTCAAAGTACTTTACAGCCAATGAAGTACCTTTTGAAGTGCAGTCTGTTGTAATGTTGGAAACGCAGCAGCCAATTTTCACCCAGCAAGATCCCACAAATCATCTGTTTTTTTAGTGATGCCGGTTGAGGGATCCAGGGTAACAGGGAAAACTCCGCTACTGTTTTTCAGACTCATGTCTGCGAGATCTTTTGCATCCTGCTGAGAGAGCAGGCGGGTCCTTAGTTTAATGTCTCAATGGAAGGACGGAACGTCCAACAATGCTGCACTCCCTCAGCGCTGCACTGGGAGTATCAGTCTAGATTAGGAGGGGGACTGGCACCCACAACCTACTGACTTAGAAGGAGGATTAAAATAATGGATTTCACATAGTGTGCCTCAGAGTAAGTTGGATGATGTTGGTTTATAAGGGCAAGGAGTGCTCCTCTGTTTAATGCGCAGTTTTTTTTTGTTCATTCATGGGATCTGGATGTCATTGGCAAGGCCAGCATTTATTGCCCATTCCGAATTGCCCTTGACTGATTGACTGAGGTTGCTAGGGTATTTCAGAGGGCAGTTAAGTTCAACCACACTATTGTGGGTCTAGAGTCACATGTAGGCCAGACTGGGTAAGGACAGCAGATTTCCTTCCCGAAAGGATAATAGTAAACTAGATGGGTTTTTACAACAATCTGGCAGTTAGATGGTCACCATTACTGATACTTGCTTTTTATTTCAGATTTATTTAATTTCCCTAAGCTATTTGGTGGGGTTTGAACTGATGTCTCTGGATCAGTCCAGTAACAAAACCACTACACTGCCATACCTTGTGTGCATTTTGCAGCCCAGAGAAGGGATGAGGGGGTCAGTGATCCTGTAGAACAGCCCAGTGTTGGCTGGGCTAGAGTTAGTAGGACCCATCGTTAGTGGGACCAATAATTCAGAACTGCGCCAACAAAGACGAAGGAAATGTTGGATTGAGTAGTGGGTTTTCTGTCCGCGGCTCCCTGGTATGGTGCTGGGGCCAGTTCGATCCACTGCAAATTGGATCTGCACTGTGGCTGTATGTGCTGCTCTTTACATTTTTAATTTATGAAATGCCTGTTTTTTTTTTTGCAGATGCTCAGGAAGGCCCATGAAACAGGTATTTTTTTTTACCTTGTATATCATTTAAATTAATTTCATGTGATTGTTTTCTGGCAACCAAAAATATGAAACCTTCCTGCTCCAGTACACTTTAGAGTATTTTGCTTTGGAAACAGTGAGGAAAACTAATGTTATTGCAGTATCTTTGTCAAACTTCCCACTACGTAAAAAGGCGCATTTTCTTTAGTGCTGGTTAGTTTCTGAGCAGTAGGAACCAGGAGGGCCCCGGGCTCTGTGCCAAATCAGGATCAGTCGGGACAGGAATTGGGGTGCTAACCGCTAGTGCAATGTGCCCGCGGAACAAGAATAATCAGCTGGGTTTCCCTGGATCATGATCTGAGCAGCTCCTGCTGGGCAAGTGTTTTGTGTTTGGACCCTGGGCCAGGCTGGATTGGGCTTGGCTGCGATGCCCTTGTGGTTGAATAGCTGGCCCACGTGCGAAGGATGGCCAGATGTGGGAGGCACACGCAGGGGTTGTTCCCCAGGGAGAGTTGACACCTTCAGTGACGGAGGGAAGAATGAAAGGGGCAGGAGTTGAACTGTAGGATGCAATATTGTGACATTGCGCTGCTTCTCTTTTCCCTTAGGATTTCTCTCCTGGTTTCGGAATGGGCTGCTGGCAACTGGAGTGGGAGTGATATCCTACATGCAGAGTGACACAGGGAGAGAGGCGGCTTATGGTGAGTAACAGCACACCAAATGACTCCACCGTGTGCCCGTCCTTTACTTGTACACCTTCAAATGGCAACCATTCTACCCCCATGTCAGCTGAATTACATTGCAGCAGGTGCTAATGAAGATTTAGTTCCAAGCCTCTGAGCAATGTAAGACTCGGACTGTGGGCCGATCAACAACAATTTGCATTTATATTGCGCCTTTAATGTAGTGAAATGTACCAGGGTGCTTCAGAAGAGTGTTATCAAAGTTTTATATTAGGCCAGAGGAGCTAGATCAAAGAGGTAGGTTTTAAGGAGCATCTTAAAGGAGGAGAGAGAGAGGTTGAGGGGTTTAGGGAGGAAATTCCAGAGCTTCGGGCCCCAGGCAGCTGAAGGCACAGCCACCAGTAGTGGAGCGATTAAAATTGGGGATGCTGAAAAGACCGGAATTAGGGGAGTGCTGATATCTTGGAGGGTTGTGGGTCTGGAGGAGATTACAGAGATAGGGCGGGGTGAGGCCTTGGAGGGATTTGAAAACTAGGATGAGGATTTTACAATAAAGATGTTGCTTGACTGGGAGCCAATGTAAGTCAGCATGCACAGGGGCGATGGGTGTACAGGACTTGGTGTGAGTTGAACACGGGTAGCAAAGTTTTTGATCTCATGTTTACGGGGGGGCGGGGGGGGGGGGTAGAATATGGGAGACTAGCCAGGGGTGCGTTGGAATAGTCAAGTCTAGAGGTAACAAAGGCATGAATGAGGGTTTCAGCAGCAGATGAGCTGAGACAGGGGCGAAGTCGGGTGATGTTATGGAGGTGGAAATAGGCGGTCTTAGTGATGGTGCGAATATGTGGTTGGAAGCTCATTTCAGGATCAAATGTGACACCAAGGTTGCAAACAGACTGGCTTAATCTCAGACTGTTGCCAGGAGAGGGATGTGTCAATGGCTAGGAAATGGAGTTTAGAAGGGAACTGAAAACAATGGCTTCAGTCTTTCCAATATTTAATTGGAGTACATTTCTGCTGAGGAAATTGGATAAGCAGTCTGATAATTTAGCAACAATGGAGGAATTGAGAGAGGTGGTGGTAAGGTAGAGCTGGGTGCTGTCAGCATACAGTGAAAACTAACACTGTGCTATTGGATGACGTCGCTGAGGGGCAGCATGTAGATGAGAAATAGGAGGGGGCCAAGGGTAGGTGCGGGAGCAGGAAGAGAAACCATTGAAAGTGATTCTTTGACTATGATTAGATAGATAAGAATGAACCCAGTTGAGAGCAGTCCCACCCAGTTGGACGACAGTGGAGAGGTGTTGGAGGAGGACTGTGTGGTTAACTGTGTCATAGGCTGCAGGCAGGTCAAGAAGGACGAGGAGGGAAAGTTTACCTTTGTCACAGTCTCACACGATGTCATTTGTGACTTTGATAAGAGCTCTTTCTGTACTGCGGCAGGGGCAGAAACCTAATTGGAGGGATTCAGTAATGGCGTTCTGGGAATGGATTTGGGAGACGGCACAGAGTGGGCAGCGCAGTGGTTAGCACCGGAGCCTCACAGCTCCAGCGACCCGGGTTCAATTCTGGGTACTGCCTGTGTGGAGTTTGCAAGATCTCCCTGTGACTGCATGGGTTTCCGCCGGGTGCTCCGGTTTCCTCCCACAGCCAAAGACTTGCAGGTGATAGGTAAATTGGCCATTGTAAATTGCCCCTAGTGTAGGTAGGGGGTAGGGAATATGGGATTACTGTTCTTTCTTTCTTTTGGGCCTCCTTATCTCGAGAGACAATGGATACGCGCCTGGAGGTGGTCAGTGGTTTGTGAAGCAGCGCCTGGAGTGGCTATAAAGGCCAATTCTGGAGTGACAGGCTCTTCCACAGGTGCTGCAGAGAAATTTGTTTGTCGGGGCTGTTGCACAGTTGGCTCTCCCCTTGCGCCTCTGTCTTTTTTCCTGCCAACTACTAAGTCTCTTCGACTCGCCACAATTTAGCCCTGTCTTTATGGCTGCCCGCCAGCTCTGGCGAATGCTGGCAACTGACTCCCACGACTTGTGATCAATGTCACACGATTTCATGTCGCGTTTGCAGACGTCTTTATAACGGAGACATGGACGGCCGGTGGGTCTGATACCAGTGGCGAGCTCGCTGTACAATGTGTCTTTGGGGATCCTGCCATCTTCCATGCGGCTCACATGGCCAAGCCATCTCAAGCGCCGCTGACTCAGTAGTGTGTATAAGCTGGGGGTGTTGGCCGCTTCAAGGACTTCTGTGTTGGAGATATAGTCCTGCCACCTGATGCCAAGTATTCTCCGAAGGCAGCGAAGATGGAATGAATTGAGACGTCGCTCTTGGCTGGCATACGTTGTCCAGGCCTCGCTGCCGTAGAGCAAGGTACTGAGGACACAGGCCTGATACACTCGGACTTTTGTGTTCCGTGTCAGTGCGCCATTTTCCCACACTCTCTTGGCCAGTCTGGACATAGCAGTGGAAGCCTTACCCATGCGCTTGTTGATTTCTGCATCTAGAGACAGGTTACTGGTGATAGTTGAGCCTAGGTAGGTGAACTCTTGAACCACTTCCAGAGCGTGGTCGCCAATATTGATGGATGGAGCATTTCTGACATCCTGCCCCATGATGTTCGTTTTCTTGAGGCTGATGGTTAGGCCAAATTCATTGCAGGCAGACGCAAACCTGTCGATGAGACTCTGCAGGCATTCTTCAGTGTGAGATGTTAAAGCAGCATCGTCAGCAAAGAGGAGTTCTCTGATGAGGACTTTCCGTACTTTGGACTTCGCTCTTAGACGGGCAAGGTTGAACAACCTGCCCCCTGATCTTGTGTGGAGGAAAATTCCTTCTTCAGAGGATTTGAACGCATGTGAAAGCAGCAGGGAGAAGAAAATCCCAAAAAGTGTGGGTGCGAGAACACAGCCCTGTTTCACACCACTCAGGATAGGAAAGGGCTCTGATGAGGAGCCACCATGTTGAATTGTGCCTTTCATATTGTCATGGAATGAGGTGATGATACTTAGTAGCTTTGGTGGACATCCGATCTTTTCTAGTAGTCTGAAGAGACCACGTCTGCTGACGAGGTCAAAGGCTTTGGTGAGATCAATGAAAGCAATGTAGAGGGGCATCTGTTGTTCACGGCATTTCTCCTGTATCTGACGAAGGGAGAACAGCATGTCAATAGTCGATCTCTCTGCACGAAAGCCACACTGTGCCTCAGGGTAGACGCGCTCGGCCAGCTTCTGGAGCCTGTTCAGAGCGACTCGAGCAAAGACTTTCCCCACTATGCTGAGCAGGGAGATTCCACGGTAGTTGTTGCAGTCACCGCGGTCACCTTTGTTTTTATAGAGGGTGATGATGTTGGCATCGCGCATGTCCTGGGGTACTGCTCCCTCGTCCCAGCACAGGCATAGCAGTTCATGTAGTGCTGAGAGTATAGCAGGCTTGGCACTCTTGATTATTTCAGGGGTAATGCTGTCCTTCCCAGGGGCTTTTCCGCTGGCTAGGGAATCAATGGCATCACTGAGTTCCGATTTGGTTGGCTGTATGTCCAGCTCATCCATGACTGGTAGAGGCTGGGCTGCATTGAGGGCAGTCTCAGTGACAGCATTCTCCCTGGAGTACAGTTCTAGGTAGTGCTCAACCCAGCGGTCCATCTGTTTGCGTTGGTCAGTGATTATGTCCCCCGATTTAGATTTGAGGGGGGTGATCTTCTTGATGGTTGGCCCAAGAGCTCTCTTCATGCCATCATACATTCCTCTGATGTTTCCGGTGTCTGAGGCCAGCTGAATATGACTGCATAGGTGTTGCCAGTAGTCGTTTGCGCAACGCCTAGCTGTTCTTTGTGCAGTACTTCTGGCTGCTTTAAGTGCTGCGGATGTTAAATCGCTGGGGGCTTTCTTGTAGTTCAAAAGTGCAATGCGCTTAGCGGCTATGACAGGTTCCAGCTCTTCATTATGAGATTGAAACCAGTCTGCATTTCTCTTCGCACTTTTGCCGTAGGTGGTCAAAGCTGACTCATAGATGGCGTCTCTGATGTGGGCCCACTTGGTCTCAGCATCCCCTGTGGGAGTGTTTTGAAGGGCTGTTACAAGTGAATTTAGAAATTTTTGTAACAGCTGTGGGTGAGAAATTCTGCTCGTGTTGATGCGCGGGTGGCCCTTCTGCTTGGAATGATGCAACTTCTTTGGTCTGAGTCTAACCTTGCTGCACACCAGGGAGTGGTCGGTGTCGCAGTCCGCACTGTGGAAGCTGCGTGTGATTTGAACACTGTTTAAGGCGGCTCGCCTTGTGACAATGAGGTCTAGCTGGTGCCAACGACGTGATCTTGGGTGCCTCCATGAAACCTGGTGACAGGGTTTAGTGTGAAAGAACGAGTTGGTGATGCAGAGGTTATGATAGGTACACAACTCAAGCAGTCTCTGCCCGTTCTCATTCATCCTTCCAACGCCATAGCGCCCAAGGCAGGAGGGCCATGAGTCATGGTCGGCCCCAACCCTGGCATTAAAGTCCCCCAGCAGGAATAGGTGTTCGGTGTTGGGGATGCTGCTAATGATGTTATGGAGTTGTTCATAGAACTGGTCTTTAGCTTCAGGTGCGGAACAGAGTGTTGGAGCATAGATGCTGAGTAGGTGTACTGGACCAGAGGTGGTGAGCAGTCGGATGGACAGTATGCGTTCCGAGCCATTTGAGGGAGGCTCTATCATGCTGAGCAAGGAGTTTCTGATGGCGAAGCCCACTCCATGCTGTCTTGGTTCTTCAGGATCCCTGCCCTGCCAGAAGAAGGTGTAGTCTTGCTCTGCTAGAGAGCCACTCGCGGGGAGGCGAGTCTCCTGAAGTGCTGCAATGTCCACATTGAATCTACTGAGCTCGTTGTTAATGATGGCGGTCTTCCGAGAATCGTTGATTTGTGTAAGGTCTTCCGACAGGCCAGGACACATAGTTCTGACGTTCCAGCTTGCAAAGCGAAGGGCTGGTACCTTCTTTCCTTTTTTCATGTTGTTTGGTGCGGTGTATCAGTCCACCTTTCGGGCAATGACCCTGAGCTCCAAGCACCCATTGAAGCAGGCAGACTGTGGCGGGACAGAACCTTATTGACCGGGGGCTGCCCGGTTTGAGGCGGGCGGTAGCTGTCCAGTGAGGTGCAATGACCTCTCCCACCGACAAAGGCAACCCGTGGCGCCCAGTTTCTACGCCAATTTATCTGGACTTATAACCCGTAACTGCTGCCTTCCGTGTTGTTTCAGTCGCTGTGAGGCAACTATGGAGTGACCTCTCCATGGCGCATGCCTGGGCAAATTTATGGAGGTTGAGAGTTGCCCAGTCGTCAAAACCCCCCTCTCGGCCTTTCTGGTGGGGTCCAAAGGAGTGCAGGACACGACGTTTGGCACCAGTATGGCTGCAGGAACTGCCGGAAACATGCCAAAGGTGACACATGACCGCCTACGGGGTTCCGCTCCGGATTTTCTGTTAGGGTTTACTCCCTTAGCCTTGGTCTCTCCCGAGACGCCCACAAGGCAGTGGGGTTGTTGGGGCCCCTACACAGGTGTAGGATGGTGCCGGTGGGAGGAGGGGATGCAAGGGGGAGGGGTAGAGGGAGGGGGTGGGTGGGGGGGGGGTGCAGGGGAAGCGGGGTGAAGATGGTGCGAGGGGGGGGCGGGCTGGGACGGGGTTGTGAGGGGGTGAGCTGAGAGGGTGGAGCAGGGAAGGGGACGGGGGGTGGGGGGGGGGTGGAAGGGGGGTAAAGGGGGGGGGGGAGGGGGGGTGGAATCTGGTGCAGGCAAATAAGCCATTTCCTCAGTGCCCACCATCGACGTCCGGAAAGCTCATCCACGTCCCTCGGGAGGTGAAGCATCACTTGGCAGACCCAGAGGTGATTACATTTGCTAAGGGTTTTTTTTTTTGCAGTGGTTTAAATAAAGGCATGCAGCATTGCCGACTGTGCGCTGCAGATGCTCTCCGAGCCATCTCCCGCGGGCGCTTTGAAGTTGCGGCCGGGGGGGCCGTTCGTGGATGTTTTGGGTGTTCGGGGCACCTTTTCACAGGACTTCTCTCGGGTCCCGCAGCTCCTTCTTCACCTCAATGGACTTACCGCATGCCGTGGCTGCAGACACTCTGGACTGTGAAGACAGCAGGATCGGAGATTAAAAAAATTTACAGATTACTGTAGGGCTAGTATAAATGGGTGGTTGTTGGTCAGCACAGACTCGGTGGGCCGAAGGGCCTGTTTCAGTGCTGTATCTCTAAATAAATAAACACGTTCAAGGACTTTGGGGAGGAAAGAGAGGTTGGAGATGGGACTGTAGTTTGCAAGGATGGTGGGGCCAAAGGTTGGTTTTTTGAGGAGTGATGACGGAAGATTTAAAGGAGAGTGGGACAACACCTGAAGAGAGAGAACCATTAACGATATCGGCTAAGACGGGGACCAGGAAGGGAGGTTGGGGTGACTAGATTGCAAGCTGTCTACAGAAGGCCCCTTTTATGTTATGTCGAGGGGGCCTTTATTTCTCAGGCTCCCTTTATATACATTTTAAAAATAACTTTATTAAGAACGAATAAATAAAGAAAAACTTAAAATTAAAATTCACTTGCCCTGGGACTGTTTGATAAGTCAGTGTAGAGGGAGCTTTTGTGGGCTATTTTGGCTGCCTCATTCCTACCATAGTGAAGTACTTAACTGGGTATAAAGTGCTTTGGGACGACTTGAGGTTCTGAAAGTCAATATATAAATGCAAGCTCTTTATGATGCATTTATCCGCTGAGCTCTCACTGAGGGACTGTGCGTCAAACTCGTTAAATAAAGCAAACACTCCACTCTACTCAGCCGAAAGGGAAGGATTTTAAAGTTTTAGTTTGTCAGTGATCGCTTTGGAATGTTCTGAGGTTGTGAGAGATGCTGTACAAATACGCGCGCTTTTCTTCCACACACCATCCCACCCCCCTCGCCAGCTTTGTGCTTGTTGAGTTTTAAAGCCTCTGATCCTCCTGTCCCCTCTGTTCCCAGGATTCTTCATCCTCGGAGGAGTCTGCATCTCCTATGGGAGCGGCTCATATGTTGCTAACCTCTTCCTGCTGAGGAGGATGATGATGCTCTCTGTGCCGTCGGCGCTGTTGAGCGGGTTGGTGGTGGGGGCTGTGGCCCTGTTCTGGCTGTGCGCCGTCTCCCTTTACATCGGGCGATTAGAGGTGGAGATCATTCACGACGAGGAGTGTGAACACTGCAAATCAAAGGAGGACAACAGCAAATCGGACAAGTAACAAGGGCTGAAATGGAAAGAAAGGAGTCGGGTGTTTAAAGCCGGGTTTTGCATGTGTAGAAATCTGTATATATGTATTATGGGATGCACAGGATTTAAAGTTCCTACATTGCAGCAATTGCCGACATAGCAAAGGTACTTCATTGGCTGTCAAGCACTTTGGGACATCAGACATCATGAAAGGCGTTATATAAATACAAGTTCTTACTTCTACTTAATCACTGGGTTAAAAGGAAAAGGCAGTAATTTGAGAAGCATTCCGCATTCCTTTCCATTTTGTTTCTGCAATAGCTTGGTACGGTATGGAGGTGTACTGGCCTGGGAGGTTCCTTAATCAAAGTCGCCAGTCTGTTGAGTTAACCTGTCTCGGGTTGCTTAGCAAAAAGGACCCACTGCAATCCGAGGCTAAGGGGAAAAATAACCAAAATCCAACCTGGGTTCCTTTCCCCGATCATTATCCAGTGACCCCCTTCCCCCCCGGCTGTGACATGCGTGTATGACGGATGAGGAAAGGGTCGGGCTTGGCTGCTACCCCTTGCCATGGTCGAATAGCCTGCAGCTATGCCCTACCTGTGCTCCTGCGTGGGGGATAGCTGTTGGAGCAGGTGCTGGAGGGAGGCTGTGAGGCCAAATTCAGCAGGAGTTAGCACCTTCAGGAAAGGAATGGGGGAGGATATTGGGAATGAGCAAAGTCCAGTTTGCGATGGGTTGAAGGGCATCTTGTGCTGCATCGTTCTGTAGTTTTACTTCCTGCCAGTGGGTGGGAGTCTTTTATTGTTTGCTGCTCCTTTTTGTCCCCTGCTTGTGCAGTTCTCATTCAAAGCTTCAGTGTGCTAAAGGCTGCCTCCTATCTCTGATTATTTATCAGCGTCTCCTTGGGCTTGTAAGAACTTTGGAGCACAGCTCCCAAGGCTGGACACTTAACCTCGGAGCACTTTATGAACAGCATACGTTTTTCTGCCTTTCAAATCAAACGAATGAAATAAAATGTGGGTTTTAAAATGTCAAAGGTGTGCTTGTTATACGTGTGAAAGGTTGGTACGGGCGCAGTGTGAACGATCGATGGTTCCTCAGTTTTCATCAACAGCTTGAAGTTGCTGATTAAAGAGACAGGGTTTGAGTTTAGTCAGAAGGCAGTGACGTGTTTAGACTTTTGCAGGTAGATGTGCATATGCAAGTAGTCTACAGAACATACACAAAAATGTTTGGGGCTTCCAGTGCATCTTACGTAGTATATATGTGTAATATTTGATGCCACAAGTTAAAAATTCTCATTCTTGTTTTCAAATCCGTTCATGGCCTCGTCCCCCCCCCCCTCTTTCTTTTCCCCCCCCCAATCTCTGTAATCACCTCCAGCCCCACAGCCTTACAGGGTGTCATTGCTGTTCCAGTTCTGGTGTTTGCCACATCTTGATTTTAATTGCTCCACCAGTCATGCGTTCAGTTGTCTGAGCCCTAAAACTCTGGAATTCCCTCCCTAACCCTCTCCTCCTCTAAAACCTACCTCTTTGACCATGCTTTGGTCACCCAATGTCTCCTTATATGGCTCGGTGTCAAATTTTGTTTTCAATGCTGCTGTGAAGCGCCTTGGGACTTTGTATTGTGTTAAAGGTGCTATATAAATGCAAGTTGCTGTTATCAGTGTTGCAACATTGCTAAATCTGGTTATTATCTCTTTGTGGGAGCTTGCTGTGCATAAAGTGGCTGCTGTGTTTCCTACATTACAACAGTGACTACACTTCATTACGTGTGAAGCACTTTGGAGCATTCTGAGGAGGTAAAAGACACTAAAGAAATGCAAGTCACCAGGGTGGCACCTCGCGACTGCGTCTCTGCTGATTAAATTACTACTCTTAACTTTCTCCTTGAAGTGCTGTGGGACAAAGCAGAAACCACACAACAGATGTTAAATGAGGAGTCCACAGACGGGAGGAGTGTTGTTAGTTTGTATTTTTTGTTTTTGAACCTTGATCAAATCAAGTGATTTTTTTTGTCTTTTTTTTTCCCAGTTTAATGCCAGTCTGCCCTCACAGGTCAGACTGGCGACATCGAATGTTTAACATTTATACAGTTTACACAGGGGGGCAATGAAGTGCGTTGGAAATCGCACCTTTGACAAGTGCTTTAGAAACAGCTTACGTCTTACAAACAAAGTACAGTGAGAAGCAACAATGAGCCAGTCGGTGTGGATTAAACAGGCAGGCCGGCGTTTCAGTCTCTCCAATTCTCACTCAAGGAAACGTTTTCAGACAGACTTTCTCCTCCCCCCCCCCCCCCAAAAGGTGGCATCACTGTTTGTCAGGGGCTTGTGCTGACAGAATTCCAGTTGGATATGCCGTGGGCTCGCCCTTCCTCACTAGGCAATTATAGGGAAACCTACAATAAAATTCAATATGAGCACTGCATTCTTCCCCCCCAGTATCTGATTTTGCCCAGTCTAGATCCTAGGTGAGACATTTACGTACCAGTACAAATCGTACAGGGAGCATTTCCCTTATCCCATCTCTACATTTATGTTAGTTCCATGATAAGTAATGCCCTTGCCTAAAGGTGAGTAGCTGGAGATAAGATTCAGAGCAGCTCTGATCTAAGGGAACAGGCTCAAGGGGCTGAATGGCCTACGTTTCCTGTTCCTGAAGGTCCAGGCTCTGGCTGGGATACCATTGCAAGGTCACGGTCTGCTCTCTTCCCATCCCCCTTCATGCATCCCTCCAACCAAAGTGGCCATTCTTCAGGTTTGAGTCCAGACAGTGGGTGGCGTTGGGCTATTCGACTGTGAAGGGCGCCAAAGTCTGGAACACAAACCCGTCCTCACCACCCCCACCAAGCTCCCCCACTTTTCTGCGTGGAGAAGTCATCTTAAGGCGCGGGAAGGCCATCCACCTCTGCCCCAGCTGAGCACTGGTGGGCTGTGGCTAGGTGTACCCCCCACCCCACCAAATTAGGGTCCCCATTGAGGTCAGCTCACACCAGGAATCAAATAGCACATCACCTGTGCCTCTCAGTAACACCCTGAGCTGCACCCACAGAACAAACCAGGGTAGACACAGCTCCCGTATAGACTTGAAAACCACGATAACTATTTCTGTTTATATTTCCTACGCGCTAGTTTATCTTGCTCCAATTTTTTAAGACTGGAGGTTTGGAAAGGAATGTTGGGCAGCCCCGTCTGCACTGTCAGGTGGAACTAAAAGATCCCCTGGCACTCGTTTAAACAAGACCAGGAGAGTTCTTCCCAGTGTCCTGGGGTTCATATTTATCCCGCAACCAATGTTACGAAAACAATATCTGATGACTACCACATTGCTGTTTGTGGGATCTTGCTGTGCTCAACAGTGGCTGCTGTATTTCCTACATTATATCATGGACCACGCTTCCAAAAGTACTTCACTGGATGCAGAGATTTGAGATGTCCTGCGGTCACGCAAGGCACTATACAAATGCACGTTCATCCTTGTTTTCTTCTTAAGTCCTAAATCAAAATCCCAAGATCGAGGCAGATACAGAAATGGAATAGGGACCGCCCCATCCTGAATGACCACCCAAGTCTTCTCCCAGACTTCCTGCGCTGCATTTAATAGGCTTAAAGACAAAAAAGTAACGCGTGGATGTTGCTGTACTGCAGGAACTCAAAAGGTGGAAATGCTTTCTTGTAACAAAATATATATTTGTAATCACAATTTTAAAAAAATACTCATGAAAAATACATGACACCGAGCCATTTTGAAAAGCTGTTGTACCTTTACAAGCTTGTCTTAAGTGGACCCAGGTAGCTACCTGGTTGCACACACCAATGAGCCCAATGGCAGTCAAGGATCAAAGGTGAAAGGTAAAAAAAAGAATGCCGTGGGGGGAGAGCTGGAATATAGGAGTGTAGGCTCTGTAACGCTCATCAACTGAGGCGGAGGTGGTGAGAAGCCTACACCTTCTCCTGTCAAGTTTAACCATCAGCTGAGGTGGGACATTGTATTCACAACAGGCCAAGGGTTGCCAACTCATTCCTGGCGATTTCATCATTATAGAATCACAGAATCATTACAGTGCAGAACGAGGTCATTCGGCCCATCATGTCTGCACCTGCTCTCCGAAAGAGCAATTCCCTCAGTTCCATTCCCCCTGCCTTCTCCCCGTAACCCTGCACATTCTGCCTTTTCATATAACTGTCCAATTCCATTTTGAATGCTTCAATTGAACCTGCCTCCTCCACGTTCTCAGGCAGCACAATCCAGACCTTAACCACTCGCTGCGTGAAAAAGTTTTTCCTCAAGTCACATTTGCTTCTCTTACCAAATACTTTAAATCTGCGCCCTCTTGTTCTCGAGCCTTTCACGAGTGGGAACAGTTTCTATCTACTCTGCCCAGACCCCTCATGATTTTGAATATCTCTTCTCAAATCAACATGACATCGTTGCTCAGCCCCCCCCCCACACGCACCACCTTGCGCTCCTAACCATTGGTCATCCAACCTGTCTATTCATGTGGTACAATACTTCTCTGCAAATCACAAAGCGAACAGACGCCTCATTGTGCGATCAGATGATTCTTGAGTCTCAGTCAAACATACTTTTATTTCTCAACTTCCAACATTGGGGTGGCACAGTGGTTAGCACCGCAGCCTCACCGCTCCGGGGACCCGGGTTCAATTCTGGGTACTGCCTGTGCGGAGTTTGCAAGTTCTCCCTGTGACTGTGTGGGTTTTCACTGGATGCTCCGGTTTCCTCCCACAGCCAAAGACTTCCAGGTTGATAGGGAATATGGGATTACTGCAGGGTTAGTATAAAATGGGTGGTTGTTGGTCGGCACAGACTCGGTGGGCCGAAGTGCCTGTTTCAGTGCTGTATCTCTAAAAAAAAATAAACAGAAGTGTTGAAAGGAAATGTTTTTGTTTAAATGCCTACCCTCCCCCCTTCTGGGTTTTGTAGTGTCCTGGAAATGGGCCTCACAATTCCTGGAGACTCCAGGACAATCCTGGAGTGGTTGACAACTCTACTCAGGCCAGGGAAAAGGGGTGGTGGAGAAGAGAGGAATCGCAGTACAAAGTCATTGAGCCGTGCAGGCAAATACACATCTTACAGAGGGCTGTTGGGGGGTTGGGGTTGGAGGGGAGGCGCAGGAGATACCAGCTAGACTGGAAGGGAATGTTTAGGGACCCAGTACAGAACCTTGCTGGACGGGTTTGCAAGCGCGAGGTGGCACCACAGCGCTGATGTGCCAACTCTCCTGACCCGTGTGTGTCTCTTACAGAGAGGCTGTGCTGCGGGTGGGGGCAGGGTTGCCGCTTTGGAGAATTAAGCACTTCACTTCCCCTCAGGAGACCTCTCTGTTACACCATCAAAAACAACAACAATAGGCATTTATATGGAGCCTTTAACATTGTAAAACATTCCAAAGGCACTCCAGAAGGGCATTTTCAATTAAATTTTGACACTGAGCCACAGACGAAGATAAGTGACAAAAAACTTGGGCATGGAAGTAGATTTTAAGGAGCATCTCAAAGGAGGTGGAGACTGGGAGGGGTTCAAGGAAGGTTTTCCAGAATTTAGGACCTCGGCAGGTGAAGGCATAGTCACGAATGGTGGAGCAATGAAAATTGGGGTGCAGAATTGGAGGAGGCAGTGTCAGTCTGAGAGACCTTCCCAGCAGGATTCTGTCCATGGGAGAGAAATCCCTTCTTTGTTACAAATTTACAAACAAGAATTAGATTCGATATAACTCTTACAACATCGCTGCCACGTCTACTCGCCAGGGAACACTCGAGCTTCCAGGGATTAAGCTTTGCAACCATGTTGTCGTAACCTTCGAAGACTTAAAACAGTCAGCCCTTGGAGTGAACTTCAAGTCAATGGGAGGGTAAGTTTTAAAAATATATATTAATTTTTGGGATGTGATAAAGTTGTATTCACTGGCCAGTGCTAGTTGCCCTGAATATAGGAGCAGGAGTAGGCCATTCAGCCCATCGCCCCTGCTCTGTCATTGAATACGATCATGGCTGATCATCCATTTCAATGCCTTTTTCCCACACTATCCTTTTATGTCATTGGTATTTAGAAATCGGGTCAATCTCTGTTTTAAACATACTCAATGGCTGAGCTTCCACAGCTCTCTGGGGTAGAGAATTCCAAAGATTCACAACCCTCTGAGTAAAGAAATTTCTTCTCATCTCTGTCCTAAGTGGCTTCCCCCTTACCTTGAAATTGTGTCCCCTGGTTCTAGACTCCCCAACCAGGGGAAACATCTTACCTGCATCTACCCTGTCTCTCCCTTTAAGTATTTTGTAGGTTTTAAAGAGATGACCTCTCATTCTTCGAAACTCTGGAGAATACAGGCCCAGTTTCCCCAGTCTCTCTTCATAGGACAGTCCCACCATCCCAGGAACAAATCTGAGTTGGTGTGGGACTGGATTCATGTTTAGGCCAAGTCAAGTTTACTTCTGTAAAGAACGAGTGAACTATCCGCCAGCTTAATGGTCACTTTTACTGATACTTCGAGCTTTTTAAAACTGAATTCAAAAACTATCATAGAGGGATTGGAACTCATGTTCATTGTGGATTACTCGTCCAGTAACATAACCAATACACTATCACGCCCATAAACCATACAGCTCCCTCATTTCTAAATCAGTCACACCTATTTCAAGTATTTAAACATGAACAAAAATTAATTAAAATAGGTTTAACCTTGGTTGAAATTTATAAACTGATTAAAAGAGTTCAAACTGTGTCTGTCTTGGGAGAGGGTGAGGGCAGATAATGGAGTCTGCTGAAGGGTCCAGGAATAGAGGTCAGATCCAAGTGAACGCTCTGTCCTCGATCCTGTAATTCAAAGTCGAGGCAAGACCGCAATGCTCCAGTTATTATTAACAAGTCACACTGGTTTACGATGAGACGTAGTGAGCTGCACTCTTTCCGAGCCAGACAGTGGTGGGTTCAAATCCCACTCCATCGTCTTCAGCACGCAACCTAGGCGGTTGCCCCAGTGCTCGTACCGAGGGAGGTACCATTTCTCAGATGAGATGTTAAATCTCTCAGGTGGACGTAAGAGACACCACGGCGCCATTTCGAAGAGTGGACTGACCTGGCCAATGTTTATCCCGAAACCAACATCACCAAAATCTGGTCATTATCTCATTGCTGTTTGTGGGAGCTTGCTGTGCGCACATTGGCTGCTGCATTTCTTTCATTACAACAGTGACTACACTTTAGAATGGGGTTGTAGAGTGCTTCGGAACATCCTGAGACAGTGAAAGGCGCTACATAAATGCAAGTTGTTTATTTATCATTAATGCAATATTGGAAGAAAGCTGGGATTGTTCCCACTCCGCTGCAGCTAGCTCTAGTGGTGCCCCAGGTCCGCATAAGTTAGAGTATTGTGTCCAGTTCTGGTCACCACTCTTTTAAAAAGATGTGAGGGTCCTTGAGAGGGGGCAGAGGAGATTTACCAGAATGGTTCCAGGGATGAGGGATTTTAGCTACAAGGTTAGGCTGGAGAAGCTGGGGTCGTTCTCCTTGGGCAAAGGAGATCGATAAGAGGTGTACAAGATTACGACATGTTTCGATAAGGTAGACAAAGAAAAGCTGCTCTCATTAGCTGATGGTACAAGGACAAGGGGACATCAAGCTAAAGGTTTTTGGCAAGAGATGCAGGGGCGAAAGTGAGGAAGATGTTTTTTTACACAGCGAGTGGTAATGACCTGGAACTCGCTTCCTATGAGGGTGGCGGACGCGGAGATGATTAATGACTTCAAAAGATAATTGGATGGGCACTTGAGAGAAATAAACTTATGGGGTGGGGGGGGGGGGGGGGGGGAATGGAACTGAATGGATCGTTCTACAGCGAGCCGGCATGGAATTGATGGGCCGAATGGACCATTTCTGTGCTATAATGACTCTATAAGCAACCAGAGGCTCCAGTAATTCATGCTGGTTATAACAGTTGCACTTTGGAGGTCCCCAAGACTCGTCACTTGCAGCAGATAAGAAGCTCCCAAGCAGTTAGAAATAAAAGTAATGTTAAAATTAAAACAGAAAAAGAGTGCAAATTGGAAAGAACGGAAAGCAATATAAGATGAGAAGACATATACAGTATTTCTTGAAGAGCTTACAATATTCATACAGGATTAATATCACAGAAGTAAGCTATTCCTGACACTGAATAGCGTTATTACTGCAATATTCTAGCTTGTTTCAGTCACTTTGAGCCAGAGAGGCTGCACATTTCCTGGACACTTGCCGTCTGAGGGTTAAACCCTTGCAGTCGGAAATAACGTGTGCAATACCCACCATCTGCTGGCGCAAAGTGTGCACTGCAACTTATTGTTAGACAAAACTTTAAAAGCTGATCATCTTCCAGAGAAACACACTTCCACATCTTAAAATTCATAATTGTTTCTCAATCTGTGTGAAACTATCTCTTAACTAATGTAACACTTCTCAGCTAGTCGGGGGGGGGGGGGGTGGGGGGGGCGTTGTTACGAATAGTTCAGCATAAAAATATTTGGTTCCACTACTGCAGTCAAATAGGTAGCGTGAGCTGTGCTATTACAGCTGGCCTTTACAGGGGATTAAAAATTCCCAGCACCCTTCTTTTGTCTCTAGCCTGCATTTGCACCTCTCATCCCTGGTACCGTCCTTGCACCTCACTATTTCTGCAAGCATGGCTATTTGCCAAAATTAATCCACACCTTAGTGTTCATTATTGCTGTTACAAGATGCCTCAGACCAACGAACATTGAGTTGTAAAAAAAAAGTCACGAAAGAAAAGCAAATTCCTATGGAGCGCAATTATACAGTCCAACAACGCATACCTTTCGGCTAATCACAGTTCCAGAGAAAAACCATGGCTTCATAAGCTGCGTTTGCACCAGGTCCATTTTGAGTGTCACCCGTGCTCTCACCTCGGAGTCAGGAGGTTGTGGATTCAAGTCCCACTCCAGGGACTTGAGCCACATAATCTAAGATGACACTCCCAGTGCCAGTACTGAGGGAGCGCTGCACTCTCAGAGGTGCCTTCTTTCAGATGAGACATTAAACCGAGGCCCACGTCTATCGGGTGTAAATGATCGCATGGCCTTGTTCAAAGAAAAGCAGGGCTTTCTCCCGTATTTATCCTTCAAACAACATATGTAATTATCTGGTCACTTCTTTCATTTGTGGGAGCTTGCTGTGCACAAATTGGCTGCCGCATTTCTCACAACAGTGGTTACACTTCAAAATTACCTCATTGCTTGTAAAGCGCTTTGGGGTGTCCTGAGGTGGTGAAACGCGCGATATAAATGCAAGTCCTTTCTATGTGTTTGTTCTTCTTTAGAAAGGCGGAAAGTGCTCTAAATGATCTATTCAAACCTTAACCCAGTCAGGAGTTACTGCTCTGTATTTCAACGCATAAATCTTGAGAATAACATGCAGTCTTAGACCCTCCAAACACTTGAGATTGTATCAAAATCAAGGGCACCCACCCACTTCCACCTCCCCGTCAATGGGTGAAGGCACCAATGAATATTATACAGCGATCCCAATCTTGCATTGAGTTAGCTGACCATAGGCACGGCAGTAGCAAGGGAACTGCAATTGGTGATGCCCCTAATGGTCAAAAAGCCCATGTTAACTGTGCCATCTGGTTTTGTTTCTAAAGTGTATTGACTACAGGCATGGAGCAAATATCATCATTCCAAATTTACAAGGTCTGTTTTTTTGGCAGAGATTGGATAAAGATGTACAGGTTTGACAAGGAACAGTTAAGAATCTGGACAAAGGTTAAAGTTCATACGGCAGCCACTACGCCTGCTTTCCTCACTGTTGAGTTGTGACCCGGGTTCATCCGTCGCTCGTTAAATTCGAGATTTTACAAATTAACAATACCAATGAAGAGCAATTTCCCACCTTTTAGACAATTTCTTCGGGTTACAGATTAGATACAGAGATTAGCTCCCTCTACACTGTCCCCATCAAACACTCCCAGGGCAGGTACAGCACGGGGGTTAGATACAGAGTAAAGCTCCCTCTACACTGTCCCCATCAAACACTCCCAGGGCAGGTACAGCACGGGGGTTAGATACAGAGTAAAGCTCCCTCTACACTGTCCCCATCAAACACTCCCAGGGCAGGTACAGCACGGGGGTTAGATACAGAGTAAAGCTCCCTCTACACTGTCCCCATCAAACACTCCCAGGGCAGGTACAGCACGGGGGTTAGATACAGAGTAAAGCTCCCTCTACACTGTCCCCATCAAACACGCCCAGGGCAGGTACAGCACGAGTTACAATAAAGGCCTCCCTCAACAAATAATATATAAAAGTGGCCTGGGGTATAAATAAGAACATAAGAAATAGGAGCAGGAGTAGGCCATTTGGCCCCTCAAACCTGCCCTGCCTTTCAATAAGATCATGACTGATCTGTCCCAGACCTCAACTCCTCTTTTGTGCCAGCTCCTCATAGCCCTCATCTCCCCAATATCTCAAAAATCTATCTACCTTCTCTTTAAATACTTTCAGTGATCTAGCCTCCACAACTCTCTGGGGTAGAAATTCCAGACATTCACTACCCTCTGAGAGAAGAAATTCCTTCGCATCTCAGTTTTAAATGAGTGTCTCCTTATTCTGTAACTATGTCCCCTAGTTTGAGATTCCTCCACTAGTGGAAACATCTTCTCAACATTTACCCTGTCAAGCCCCCTCAGAATCTTGTACGTTTCAATAAGATCACCCCTCATTCTTCTAAACTCTAATGAATGGAGGCCTAACCTGTTTAGCCGTTCTTGATAAGTCAACGCCTTCATCCCAGGAATCAGCCTAGTGAATCTCTTTTGAACTGCCTCCAATGCCAGTATATCCTTTCTTAAATACGGGGACCAAAACTGTACGCAGTACTCCAGGTGCGGCCTCACCAACCCCCTGTACAGTTGTAACAAGACTTCCCTATTTTTAAACTCCAACCCCCTCGCAATAAAGGCCAAAATTCCATTTGCCGCCTTAATTACTTTCTGCACCTGCATGCTAACTTTTTGTGTTTCAAGTACAAGAACACCCAGATCCCTCTGTGCTGCACTTTTTTGGAGTCTCTCCATTTAAATAATAATCTGCCTTTTGATTCTTCCTTCCAAAGTGCATGACCTCACACTTCCCTACGTTAAACTCCATCTGCCAAGTTTTTGCCCACTCACTCAACCTATCTATATCCCCTTGCAGATTCCTTATGTCCTCATCACAACATGCCCTCCCACCTTTTTCTGTATCATCAGCAAATTGGGATATATTAAAGGCTTTCTTCAAAAAAAGAGAAAAAAAAAAACAGGTTGGCTGGAGAGTTTGGAGCACTTCCTGTGTGCAATTAGGCAAAACAGCTGCACCTGAGCAGGCTGGTGGGAGCTGCAACTGGAGAGGAGAGAGCAGAGTGGAGAGAGTTGCAACGTACAACTTCAACTGTGGAACTGTTCCTAGTTGGGAAAATAAAAACAGCTTAGACACAGAGTAAAGCTCCCTCTACACTGCCCCATCGAACACTCCCAGGGCAGGTACAGCACGGGGTTAGATACAGAGTAAAGCTCCCTCTACACTGACCCATCAGATAATCCCAGAGCAGGCAGCATGGGTTAGATGCACAGGAAAGGTCCTTCTGAAATGCCTCAAGCACTTGCCTTAACCCCAACCCTGGAGCAGCTCCTCCACTCACTCGAGCTCTCTCACCAGTGCCTTCACCTCCCAATACAACATGCAGAGTTCCCATTCCTCAAACCAGCCACCAGCCATCATTACAGCCTCAATGGGTAGGTGAGAGAGCGAGAGATAAGGGAGAATGGAATACCATAACCTCAATCGAATGAATCCACATTAACAATGTTCCAATGTATGTTCTTAAAAGATGCTCAATGCTCCTTCACTAATTGCCAGTCTGGTGTTGAGGCTGCATCTCACATTGGGTGCATAACTGGTTGGAAGAGAGCTGCTGGACCAGGGTGAGAGTTTGGTCAATATTGTTTCCTGGACAGACTGCCCCATGGCTCCAACAAGCTGGTTCCTGCAACTGACTCTCCACAGCAAGGGACACAAATACTCTCTAATAATAAAAGCAAAATACCGCAGCTGCTGGAAATCTGAAACAAAAACAAAAAGGGCTGGAAATACTCAGCAGGTCTGGCAGTGTCTGTGGCGAGACAAACAGAGTTAACATTCCAGGTCAGTGACCCTTCATCAGAGCCCACCACCGACCTGAAACATTAACTCTGCTTCCAGCACTTTTTGTTTTTGCTACTAATTACTCTCTGACGGGTTAATAAGTTACCCTCACACGTCAGTACGATGACCCTTATTCCCAGCCCCCACCCTCAATCTTTCCTAAAACCAGTAATTCACACTGGAATTTGACACCTTGCCCAGGTGCCTGTGCTTAATGGGTGAACCCCCTCCTGCATTGCCACCGCGCACCACCCCCGCGAGGGTCCTGAATCCAATTGTAACAACCCTGACAGAGACCTGGCAATTCAGCACAGGCTGAAGGCGAAATCTAGGACCCCCTACTGCCCCATGCCTTGCATGAATCGATATCAGATTGTGAATTGAGCCAGGGAGCTCCAATCCAATGGCGCCAATCTTCATGAATTCACGACAATCAAAAAAGAAAAAAAAACACCAATTAAAATCAGCTGCCTCTTCTCTGGCCACTGGGGGGGGAAAAGGACACCTGCAGAAATTGAGGGGCTCGTGGCATTGCGCTGAGTGCTTCGCACCACTGCTGCCCGGGTCACGATGGGCCCGCTGCACCCACATGGATTAACGTGGAAAGTGAGCGGCCTGGAGTCACACCTGACATTTTCAACCTATTTCCCTCCTTTACTGCCGTGCCCCTCTCCCCTGCCTACACCCCCACTTCCTTTCCCAAGGATTAATACTTACTGGTTAGGGAGTATAATGTGCACGGGAATAATGACCCTGTGTTATAGACGTGGTATATTCCCCGAAACAGGAACTGGTCTGTCTCAAAAACGTCTCAAATACCAATTACCAATCAGAAAAGATACTGGCCCCTTTTACGCATCCTGATCCGGCCTGATTTGTAAATCCTTCCATCCATCCAAAGTAAACTTTTCTTTTGTTTCAATTTTCCTTTTTACAAATGTTACCGACTGACTGTACATTATACACAGAGCAGGCCCAAGTGGACAATGACCGTGCGAAGCTCAGGCCACAGGCCCAATGGACAATGACCAGATAGGCTCGGGCGACAGGCCCAAGTGAACAATGACCGGACGAGACTCAGGCGACAGGTCCAGGTGGACAATGACTGGTCAAGGCTCAGGCCACAGACCCAAGAGGACAACAAGTGGGCGAGGGTCAGACCCAAGTGGACGACGAGTGGGTGAGGTTTGAGGACACACAGGCCCGACAGGTCTGCTACAAGTTTTGCTTTGTCTCTCTCTCTCCCTGTGACTGTCAGTTTTGTGCCGTTACTTTGCTCCAGGATTGAACAGCGTTGGGAGGATGAGATTGTGAGGTGAGAGACTTACATCCTGGACAATGACACACCTGCCCCATCCCACCCTAAATCCCAATTCCACCCTTTCTCGGGCAGCCAGATGTCATGGAAGTGATGACAACCGTTGATGATCCGTCCAGTTTGTTACGATGCCGCAGACTTCCATCCATCTGTGATGGGACTCTCTTACACCGAGAGCAATGAAAATAAGTGCTTCCACTCAATGGGATTCGAGGAGATTGGTTAAAAAAAAGTTAAAATTAAAAAAAACGAGGTCCATTGTCTCAAAAGCAAATACCGGTCAACAGCCAGGAGACTAGTTTTAAGAATGTGGAGATTCTCCGTTCCCGCCCTCGCTTAGGAGACGCTGCTCGGACTGTGGAGGCCAAAGGTCAGTCTTCCTTGCGTTCCAGAGTCTGCGGGGCATGGATGCTGCCCGTGTTCATAGGGAAGGGAAGGGTAGATAACAGAGCTTCGGCTGTTGTGAAGACGCTTCCCGCCGGTACCTGGGTCAGGCCCGCTGCGCCAACGGGACTGGCGAAGGGCCCCGCCATGTTGAGCCGCTGGACGTGATGGTAGATCATCTCTACTTGGGTTTTGGAGTCGGCCCCGAAGCTCGAGGCGTTCAGGTCCACAAAGTTGATGGTGTGGGCAGCGGCTGGCAGCAGGTTGCCCTGCATGGCCAAGGTGACGTCTGCCGGGGCGTAGCGGATGGTGCTGGTGGTGTAGAGGCTCTGTGGGGTGGTGGCGATAGAGGAGGGGTTGACCCCACCCATGGGATGGACCAGTGGCAGCACCACGTTGCCCGCGTGCAGCCGCTGCACCATCTCCAGCTCGCTGGCGTACACCACTGGCGCCGAATGGGCCTTGTCGTCGCGGGGGGAGCCCGAGAGCGGGGGCGAG
This sequence comes from Heterodontus francisci, assembly GCF_036365525.1. Classification (NCBI taxonomy): domain Eukaryota; kingdom Metazoa; phylum Chordata; class Chondrichthyes; order Heterodontiformes; family Heterodontidae; genus Heterodontus; species Heterodontus francisci. The sequence goes on along the minus strand of NC_090410.1, from coordinate 10,347,414 downwards.
AGGGCATCCGAAGAGCCCCCGAGTACTGCCCGGGGGGAGGCACTGAAGGGGGTCTTCTGGCCACTGCTGGCATCAGCGCCTGGAGGGGTCAGGACGGAGTCGGGGATGGCGACATGGAGGGCAGCGCCCGTCTGCGCGGGGTGAAAGGGCTCCAAGGTCGAGGCCTTGGCCAAGCGGTAGGGCAGCTCACTCCTCATGACCTCCCGGTTAGGCGGGTAGTTCCAGATAGTGCTGTTGTTGTCAAAGTTGATGGGCTGGATGACCTCAGTCTTAATCTTAAGAGGCGAGATGCGGTCAGACGCGGAATTAGACTGGACCCGCGCTCCGCCACCAAAGTCGGAAGCGCCGGGACTTGGGGAGTCCGAAGACTTGGCTCGCGCGGCTGAGCTGTCCCGGGGCCTTTTCTTCCGCTTCAGGTACTGGTGCTTGCTGGGCAGCCCGCCGCCGCTCTCGTCCTCCGAGCTGTCCGTGTCACCGTCACCGCCGCTGGGGGTGGAGCCTCTCGGCTCGCGACCCGGCCGGCCCTCGCCATGACCCTCGACCTTCATCCGCTTGACCTTTGACAGGACGAAGCTCTTCCGGCCGGCGCTCAGCCCCTCGCTGTCTGAGTCGTCGGGGAGGCTGGAGTCGCTGTCGTCCTTGGCCGACGTCATCCCCTCTTCCGACTGGCTCCCGGATCGCTTCCAGTTCTCCGACCGGGATCCAGCGACCTTCTCATAATTGCCTCGCTTGCCCATGTCTTTTGGATTGTCCCTTTCTGCAACAAAAATAGAGGGCACAGAGAAAGAAAAAGATAGATCAACCTGGGAGAAAAATGAACGTGGCAAAAACAACACACAGAAACAGGCCATTCGGCCCAACTGATCTAGGCCAGCATTTAAGCTCCACACGAGCCTCCCCTCACCCTCTTTATCTCACCCTATGGGCTGGATCTTGTTCTCTGCCCAACGTTGGGTTTCGTGGCGGGGGGAGGGGGTTTGGGGGGGGTGCCGTAGAATCGGAATGGCAGCCACCAGGGAGCCTGACGCTGGGATTGTCTGTTCCGATCTTCCCAGGGATTGGTGTAGCTCTGTGGGGGCACTTGCGCTGCTCTGCGACGGGACCCTACTTTAAATATGATAAGTACCTCTTTGCATCTGTTTGAATGTAATTTGCTGCGATTTTACCATCCGTTCCCAAGCTGGAGCCCGACTTGTGGCACGCGCGTGCCTTCACTTTCCCGTCCATGAGAAGCCATCAAGATGGGGAAAGGGGCAACTCTGCATTGTGTTGAACTGTTTGCAGAGCTGGCAGCCGTTCACTGACAGGACTACAAAATCCAGCCCCATCAGTGTAACCTTCTAATCCTTTCTCCCTCGTATGCTAATCCCCTTAAATGCATCTATGCTATTCGCCTCAACCACTCCTCGTGGTAGTGAGTTCTACATTCTCACCACTCTCCGGGTGAAGAGGTTTCTCCTGAATTCCCTATTGGATTTACCAGTGACCATCTTATATTCCACCATCACCACTGAAAATTCACTGGTTCCCCCTGGCCTTGGCTTGTAACCCTGAGCATGCGGACCCTCACCTGTTTCTCTCTGCTCAGATGCTGTTTGACCTGCTGAGTATTTCCAGCATTTTCAGAATTCCAGCATCGGCAGTATTTTGGCTTTTGTCTAATTTTAAGGTGGTGCCCCCTTGTTCTGGACTGCCCCCCCCCCCCACCACCCCCTCCAACCAGAGGAAATAGTTTCTCTCTATCCCGAACCTATCAAATTCTTCAAACAGCTTAAATACCTCAATTAGATCTCTCATAATCTTTGATACTTAAGATAACGCAAGTCTAGCCTCTGCAACCTGTCCTCAAAAATAGTAACATAGGAGCAGGAGTGGGCCATTCAGCCCATCGAGCCTGCTTCGTCATTCATTTAGATCATGGCTGATCATCTACCTCAATGCCAATTAAGTCATTGCTCTCAAGGGCAATTAGGGATGGGCAATAAATACCGAAACAGGCCCTTCAGCCCCAACGAGTCGGTGCCAACCATCCACGTATACTAATCCTACATTAATCCCATTTTCCCTCTCACATCCCCACCTTCCCTCAATTCTCCTACCACCTACCTACACTAGGGGCAATTTTTACAATGGTCAATTTACCCATCAACCCACAAGTCTTTGGAATGTGGGAGGAAACTGGAACACCCACACGGTCATAGGGAGAACTTGCAAACTCCGCACAGGCAGTACTCAGAACCAAACCCGGGTCGCTGGAGCTGTGAGGCTGCGGTGCTAACCACTGCGCCGCCCTTTAATCCTCTACTCAAAACCCTTTGTGATGAAGGCCATTTCCCTTTCTAATAATTTAATAATAATTTAATCCTTTAAGCCCCGGTATCATTCTGGTGAATCTGTGCTGTACCCCCTCCAAGGCCAAGCGCTCCTTCCTGAGGTGCGGAGTCCGGAACTGGATGCTCCAGACGGGGTCTGATCAGAGCTCTGTACAACCGGAACATCACTTCCACTGTGTGTCACCAGGGGATGCTGTAACTCACTCGTCACTGAATTGGAACACTTTACGTTGAAGAGTTGGAACACTTTACAGGCGAAGTGCAACGCCAGGCAGTTTTACCTAAGTGTTCCCGGGAATCGGATTCCGAATCGGACAACTCCAGCTGCTTGGAAGCTTTGATGGTTGACAACGGGAGTTGGGAGATGTCCATTGGAGTATCACGGTGCTCTGGCTTGCTGTAAATGGATTGAAAAAAATAATGATGTGAATCATTTCGGCAAAGGAAACAAGACAGTCACGTAAATTCCCTGGAATACAGGAGGTTTAAAGGGGTGATTACATTGAAGTTTTTAGGATTTGAAAGGGATTGATAGAGTAGATAGAGAGAATCTCATTCCCCTGGTGGGGGCAGTCTAGGACAGGGGACATAACCTTGAAATCAGGGCCAGAGAATTCAGGAGAGAAGTTTAGGAAACACTTCCTCATGCCAAATTGATAGATTTTTGCTGGCCAAGGGATATGGGTGTATGGGGTTAGGATATAGATTAGCCATGACTGGCAGAACAGGCTAGATGGGTCGAATGGCCTCCTCCTGTTCCTATGTTCCAAACCAATGAGAGAAATGTTTTCTAGCAGAAGATCAGGGAGTATTAATAGACTCAGGTGGCAACTGGGACACCCATGGAATTAGCCAAGGCTATGCGGGAGCTGACCTGAAGACATGCGCCACCAGTGGTGGGAGGACTGATTAACAGGCTATTGTTAATGTCAGGAGGCTTACCAGAAACCTTTTGGGCACTTAGCAGCAGTCTAACAAACAAAAAGGCTGCTAAATCGTGATGACAGGAGTGAAAACAGGAAGAGGCAGGAAAGGTTGGGAGAAAATTGGCAGAGGGAATACAAGAGAGACCAGGCGGAATGCTGAACTCTGTTCCACCAGTGTATGTCAAAAAGGTGTGAACTGAGTGTAATGAGGAAATGTAGATCCTTCTGTTAAGCTGCAAGTTAATTAGGCCCTGTAATTAATGCTTGCAATTAAAGTATAATCACAGCAACTAATAGTTTTATGTTAAATTAGTCACAGCTAATTATTTGCAGTGTAGAGATTACTAAATATTATTGCAGGAATGACATTCTTTTCCTGACTTCTGCAGAACAGTCTAAAAATGCAGGGTGTGCGGTAATCTTTCTAGATTTATTTCTTCAAGAGGCACTGTGATGTGAGGAATAGTGTAATTAAGCTTCACAAAGTTTAATTACAGGCTTGAGAGTGACGATTTTTCTATTTTGCACTGTGTCATTTCACACTTAAAGTTTTTTTTTAAAAAAAACAGAGAGTGGGGTTTTTAAAATAAAACACATTCCCCACTCACTCCTGACAGCATTCACCCATTCTCCACCAACTCATACAAGCACCTAATCCCTGTGAATGTCCATGGCTTGGTAAGTCAGACTCTCATCTCTGAGGCAGGAGTGTCATAGGTGCAAGCCCCACTTCAGAGACTTAAGCACAAAAGTCCAGGCTGATACTCCAGTGCAGTATTGAGGGAGTGCTGCACTGTTGGAGGTGCCATTTCTTGGTCGAGATGTTAAATTGAAGCCTTGCCTGACCTCTGAAATGGTTATTAAAGGATATCACCACTCTATTTTGAAAAAAAAATCAGGGGAGAGGTTTCCACTGATATCCTGGTCAATATTCATCCCTCAACTAAAACCAGTAAAATAGATCAGAAGTCCTAATAACATTGCTGTTTGTGGGATCTCACTGTGTGCGAATTGATTGCTGTGTTTCCTACCTTACAACAGTGACTACACTTCAAAAGCATTTAATGAAAAGTGCCACATAAATGGAAGTCTTTCTTTTATCTTATTCCTTACTTGAAGCCCACTGAGATCGAAATCCTCACCCATGAATTTGATCCTCCCGGGCTCCAAGAGTTTAATGCAGGCCTTGCCGGTCTCATTAGGTCCATCTTGCATGAACTACAAGACTGCCATGCTTGCATCCTATCCTGCACACAGTCACCCCGCTCCTTGCCATCTTCCACTGGCTCCCAATCCCCAAAAGCCCCTCCATTTCCTCGTTTCGTCCCCTTCTTTGCAAACCATCCCCAGCCCTACTTGTTAGCAGAAGCCCCCTTTGCTCATCAGATTCCCAGCCTCCTTTACCCCCACCTCCTCTACATTCCACCTTATCCTGCGGAGTTGCTGATGTAGTTCCATACTCTGGAAAAATCCTCCCTCAGCCCCCTCTGCCTCACTACGCCTCCTCTAAGATCCTCTTCAGAACTTTCCTTTTGGCCTGGCCCTCCCCAAAATGTTCCCTCATCCAATCTTCACGTTAGTAACGTTTCTGCGGAGTGCCGCACTCCCTCTCTCTAATGGTAGCCCAGGCTATGTGCTCTAATCCTGGAGAGGGGCTTGAGCTCAAGTCTTAAAAGGGTTAAATTATGAGGGCAGTTTGCATAAACTTGGGTCATATTCCCTTGAGTTGAGAAAGTTGAGGGGTGATCCAATTAAAGTGCTTAAAATGATTAAGGCAGATCAAGATAAAGTATTGGTGGGAAGAGTCCGGAGAAAGGGGGCATAACCTTACAACAAGAGCTGAGCAGTTCAGGGCTGATGTCAGGAAGCACTTCTCCATACAAAGGGTAGTGTAAACTTGGAACTCTCTACCGGCAAGATGTCACGGCTGAGGAGACTGTTGGGCTTGAGATTGATAGATTTTTTTTTTTTGGGGGGGGGGAAAGGGTATCAAGGGATATGGAGCAAGGTGGGGAGTTGAGTTACTGATCAGCAGCAATCGAATTGACTGCCGGAACAGGTTCGATGGGCTGAGTGACTTCCTCCTATCCCTCTGACCCAGAAGAAGGGGAGCCAAAATGAAATGACACAACCGAGGTACAATTTGCCTCGCAGATGTTGACGCTGAAATGACAACTGCTCAAACCACGCCCAGCAGAAGGGAGAGCAGAATAACATTTTCCCCTAGAGAGTAACATGAGTGTGGAATACATTGCCAGACGCTGACTCTCTGTATTAGCTTCAAGAGGGAGTTCACTTGGTTCCTGAGGGACAGAGTGTTGAGGATAAATGTATTTCCGGATAACACTCGGTCCCTGCACTGGTTTCCACTGCATGAAGCGGGGTTGGAGAGGAAATTTGTATCTCTTATTGACCTGAGGGGCGTCTCCCTCTCTTTCTCTTTTTTTTTGCTTCCCCCGGGAGATAACCTGACTGTAGAGGGGGATACAGGGTGTAGTGAGATGGGTGAGGGAGGATATGGCATGTCTGGTTATGATGCCTCAGCCATCACGTAAGAAAGTCTTGCGTTTATATCGTGCCTCTCACGGCCTCAGGATGTCCTAAAGCATTTTGTAGCCAATGACATACTTTAAATTGTTGCAATTTCGGAAACGCGCAGGGCAATTTGCACACAGCAAGATCCCACAAACAGCAATAAGGGACGTGACAGGATAATCTGATATTGTAAATGTTGGTTCAGGGATACATATTGGCCCAGGGCAGCAGGGAGAATTCCCCCGCTCTTCTTTGAAGTGAGGGTGGGACAGACGTATAGAGTCTAGAGACACAGAAGAATGCAGGAAGTTAGCATGTGGATACAGCAAGCAAGGCAAATGGGCATGTTGGCCTTTATTGCAAGGGGATTGGAGTACCTGAATAAAAAAGTTTTGCTATAATTGGACAGGGCTTTGGTGAGACCACACCTGGAGTGCTGTGTGCAGTTTTTGTTCTCCATATCTGAAGAAAGATACTTCTTTGGAGGTAGTATAGTGAAGGTTCACTAGACTGGTCTCTGGGATGAGGGGGTTGTCCTATAATGAGAGACTGAGTAAACTGGGCCTGTGCTCTCCGGAGTTCAGAAGAATGAGAGGTGATCTCATTGAAACATACAAGATTTTGAAGGGGCTTGATAGGGTAGACACCGAGAGGTTGTTTCCCCCTGACTGGGGGATCCAGAACATTGAGGCGGGGGGGGGGCACACAGTTTCAGGATAAGGGGCCGATCATTTAGGATTGAAACGAGGAGAAATTACTTCACTCAAAGGGTTATGAATCTTTGGGATTCTCTACCCCACAGGATTTTGGATGCTCCATCCTTGAATATATTTAAGGCTGGGATTGATAGATTTTTTGGTCCCTCAGGAATATGGGGAGCGGCGGGAAAGTGGAATTGAGGCAGATCATCAGCCACGATCGTGTTGAATGGCGGAGCAGACTTGACGGGCCATATGGTTTACTCCTGCTCCCATGTCTCGTGTGCTTGAGAGGCCATTCAGCCCATCGAGTCCATGCCAGCACTCTGTAGAGAAATCCAGTCAGTCCCATTCCCCCGCTCTATTCCCATTCCCCCGCAAGTTTATTTCTCTCAAGCGACCATCCAATCTCCTTCAGAAATCATTGATCGTCTCTGCTTCCACTGCCCCGGTAATAATCGGTGAGTGAAGCAGGTGGGAAGGTTCCTCTCACCTCAGCACGTGGTTGACCCAGATGATGTTCTTCTCATTTCCGTTCTTGACGTTGATGGAGATAGTAGCGCTCGACTGCACCCACATGTAGCCTCCATTCTTCTGCATCCAGCGGTAGTATTTAGTGACCACCTGACCCTTGTTTAACACTGCGGAGGAAGAAAAGCGAGGGATCGTTAGCGGCAGAGAGTGAGACAGTGGGGGGAAGGGCGTGGTGAAGGCAGTCATAAAAATGCAGAATCCACCCAACAGTGTGAGGGAGCTGGATTAACACCAGTAGAGATACAATCAGTAATGGTGTTCCCTTCTCTATGTTCTCTCGATTTATTTATTCATTCCTTCTTTGCTCTTGTCCATCGTTCATTCTGACAATACACAAATTCGCCATGTGTATGTTCACTCTCTCTCTCTCACACACACATTCACTGCCTTTCCCCTAGCCTCTGTCTCTCTCTCTCTCTCCCTGTTTCACTTCGCCAGTCTCTCCTGCCCTGTTCCAGCAGTCTGCTGGGACTCCTTGATTGATGAGCTGAACTGTGGCAGCCCAGAAATAAAAAGCTTTAAATTCAATTTAGCAAACGTTCCGTTTTAATATCGCAACTGCAAAACGAATTTAAGTCTCAAATTCTGCAGAAGTTCCTCATTTCCGAGAGTGCTATCGATTGCAGTCGAAATAAATTGTGACAGATATATCTGTAATTCTTGTGGGAGCTGAAGTGCGATCAACACTAGACTCTTAAAAAAAACACAGCACCACTCCTGGCACCACATCTACACAAGTATAAATAATAACAGTTCCAAATAATTGCTTGCCAATTCCCTCTCATCCCTTTAGCTCCCACAACCCTGAAGCAGCAACAATGTGCAGAGTTTCAGTTCCTCTCTCTCTGCGAACTCAACCAACTGCAATCATGCCTGTGTTGGCTCCAATTAGTCCCCACTCCCCCCTGCTCTTTCCCCACAGCCTTGCAAATGTTTCCTTCTCAAGTATTTATCCCATTCCCTTTTGAAATTTACTATAGAATCTGCTTCCACCGCCCTTTCAGGCAGCGCGTTCCAGATCACAACAACTCGCTGCGTTAAAAACAAGTGAGAGAGGTTGGACTGCGAACGTGCCGGCAGGATATTCGTACGTGGAAGGCATCACAGGCATTCAATAAGGAGCCACACCAAAGGTTGTCACACAAGATCAGGGGCTAATGGGGTTGACGGGGGAGGGTAATATATTAGCATGGATAGAGAATTGGTTAAAGGACAGGAAGCAAAGAGTAGGAATAAATGGGTCATTTTCACAAGAACATACAAGGGATAGGAGCAGGAGGAGACCATCCGGCCCATCGACCCTGCTCCGCCATTCAATACGATCATGGTTGATTTTTGGTTTCAATTACACTTTCCCGTTTGCTCCCTTGACTTCCTGAGAGACCAAAAACCTGCCTATCCCAGCCTTAAATGTATTCAACAATGGAGTATCCACAATCCTCTGGGATAGAGAATTCCAAAGATTTTTGAGCGAAGTAATTTCCCCTCATCTCAGTCCTAAATGATCGGCCCCTTATCCTGAGACTGTGACCCTGTGTTTTAGATACCCCGACCAGCGGAAACCATCTGCGTCTGCCCTCTCCAGCTCCTTTAGAATCTTGTATGTTTCAATGAGATCACCTCTCATTCTTCTAAACTCCAGAGAACACAGACCCAATTTACTCAGCCTCTCATCATAGGACAACCCCCTCATCCCAGGGACCAATCTAGTGAACCTTCGCTGCACTGCCTCCAGTGCAAGTATATCCTTTCTTAAATGTGGAGATCAAAACTGCACACAGTATTCCAAATGTGGTCTCACCAAAACCCTATACAATTGTAGCAATACTTCCTTATTCTTGTACTCCAATCCCCCTGCAATAAAGGCCAATATGTCATTTGCCTTCCTAATTGCTTGCTGTACCTGCATGTTAACTTTCTGTGTTCCATGTCCAAGCACACCCAAGTCTCTCTGAACATCGACACAAATTGCACACCTTTTAAAAATTATTCTGCTTTTTTATTTTTACGACCAAAGTGAATAACTTCACACTTCCCTACATTATACTCCATCTGCCATCTTGTTGTCCACTCACTTAACCTGTCTATATCTCTTTGCAGCCTCTCTGTGTCCTCCCTGCAGCTTACCTTTCCATCTACCTTTGTATCATCAGCAAACTTAGATACATTACTCTCTATCTCTTCATCCAAGTCATTAATATAGATTCTATACAGCTGAGGCCCCAGCACTGATCCTTGCGGCACCCCACTATTCACTGCCTGCCAACTTGAATATGCCCCATTTATGCCCACTCTCTGCTTCCGTCTGTTAACCAATCATCTATCCATACTAATATATCATCCCCAACTCCATGAGCCCTTATCTTGCCAATTAACCTTTGTGTGGCACCTTATCGAATGCCTTTTGAAAATCTAGGTATACTACATCTACTGGTTCCCCTTTATCTACCCTATTAGTTACATCCTCAAAAAACTCTAATAAATTTGTCAAACAGGATTTCCCTTTGTTAAAACCATGTTGACTTGTTCTAATCATACTGAGTCTTTCTAAGTGCATTGTTAAGACTTCCTTAATAATAGATTCCAGCATTTTCCCAACGACTGTTGTTAGGCTAACTGTTCCCTGTTTTCTCTCTCCTTTCTTGAAAAGCGGTGTAACATTTGCCAACTTCCAATCTGATGGGACTGTTCCCGAATTTGAGGAATTTTGGAAAATCATAGCCAGCGCATCCACTAAATCTGCAGCTATCTCTTTTAGAACCCTAGGATGTAGGTCAGGTTTGAAGTTGGCAAGCTGTAACTAGAGGACTGCTGTAAGGATCAGTGCTGGGGCCTTAGCTATTGACAATAATAATGATATGGATGAAGGGATCGCATGTATCGTACCCATTGCTGATAGAAAGCTAGGTGGAACAGTAAGCTGTGAGGACACCGCAAACGGATATAGACAGGTTAAATGAGTGGGCAAGCAGGGGCAGATGAGCATAACGTGGGGAAATGAGAGATTTTTCACTCTGGTAGGAAGAATAGAAAAACAGAATCTCTTTTAAATGGTGTCCCCATCAAACGCTCCCAGGGCAGGTACAGCACTGCAGTTGGCTGCTGTCTAATTGGAGTGTTGACTGCTGATTGCAGCAACGAGCCTCAGCTGAGAGTGCTGGTGGCAGTTGGAGGTTGCAGAAGTGGAGAGAGGAGCAAGACTGAGCAATTACAACCAAGCAGGGAAAGCCTCAACAACAATTGGCATTAAAGAGAAGAAAGAGACATTTTTTGTTGGAAACAAGGCTTTATCTGGAGGTGGGTGCTGAACACCAGTAATTTGCTTTGGACTGTTGGGGGAGGAACAAGTGGCCGGAACAACAAGGGGTGGGGCTGCCAATTCAGCAGGAATCTGTGCTGCTGCAACAAGCACACAGGGAAGCTCCCTCCCCACCCCAATTGCCCAGACTGGGACAGCTGAAGCTGCCCGGCTAAACAGCCTGAAGGGGATAGATAGTGCCTGGGCAGCTTCAGCTGACCCAGGTGAAGACGCCTCCCCCAACCAGAAGACCGAAAGACCAAGTTCAAAGACTGTTTTAAGTGTGCTGTGAGCACCACCTCCAGAAAGCAAGTCATCCCTTACAGCCTGTCTTTACCTCTCTATTCCCTCAGCCTGTTGTTTTTTTAATAAATATTCAATATTTTCTGTGAATCTTTGATATTCGGTGTGCAAGCCCACAATTTGGGGTGGGTTTAGCTCTTAGACCCATGGCAAGCCCTTCATCACAGGTGGCGGGGCCCTGTACTACCTATGTAGCTGCAGCCTCTGTGCATGTCCACGTGGCCCCGTCACCCTTTAAATTGATAACATCCAGCCATGGGGTGAAGAGCTATCCCCACCCCAACATGTCTATTGAGGCCTGCGGAAAGGCAACGGCCGAGGTTGTCGGCCCCTCAGCCATTGTTGCGGCCTCAAAGATGTATGGAAAGGCTGTGTTCCTTTTGAAGACCGAGCGGGCCGTGTCCCTGGCCCTGAGTAAAGGGCTCACTGTGGGGGGGACCTTCCTGCCGGTGGACCCTCTGGGGGCCACTGCGCATCGGATAATGTTGTCCAACGTCCCACCCTTCATTCCCAGTGAGCTCCTCCTCCCCCACCTGCACCATCTGGGGGAGGTGAGGTCGGGGATCACCCCAGTCCGGCTTGATCTTCGGGAACACAGCCTCCAACATGTCTACTCCTTCCGCCGCCAGTTATTTATGCAGCTGGCGCGGGAGGAGGACTCGGAGGGCCAATTTAATGTGGAGTTCCAGGGGACGGCCTACCGCGTCTTTTGGACTTCGGACAGGGCGCGGTGCCACGTCTGCAAGGGGAACATGCAAGCATGTTTGTAAGAACTGCCCCAACCTCCCGGCCGCCAGCTCCACCTCGGCGGCCCAGGGTGGTTCCACAGCACCTCCTCCCACTCCCCCCACACATCCAACAGACACCGCTCAGTCGGTTCCGGAGGCTGTGGTTTTCACAGCCTCCAGCGGGGAGGGGAGGGGAGTGCCCGTCCAAGTGGAAGGAAGACGTGGAGGAAAAAGAAACATCAAGAGGCGCGTCCCCTGGACACATTGACACAACCCGAGCCTGAGCTCAACCCAAAGCCCGTTCTCACGGAATCCACCTGTCCCAGGGCTGGGCTCAGGCCCAGGGTGACTATATAAAAAAAAAGGAGGCAGAGGCCTCTGATGACATGCAGGTCTCTGAGCCTCTGCGCCCCAGTGGGAAAAGGAGGAGAAGGCACCCCTCCACAGAGGTAACAAGGGGCCCTGAGGTGCAGGGTCCATCTGTTGGAGGGGAACTGTCTCCTGTTTCGGGTCCTCAGGTTCCCCTTACCACCACCACCAACGTCAAGGCTGCAAAGTCTGGGCAGGAGCTCCCTATTCCTCAGGATGGAGGGGAGGGGGAGACACCTGTACATGTGGCCCCTCCGGGGGAAGCCAGTGGAGCCCTGCTTGTGGTGGGGGAGCCTGGGGACGCCGCCCATTCTGCCACTGCCACTGGGTCGGGTGCCCTGAATGGACGGGAGGGCGAGGCCCCAGGGGGTTGGCCCTCCCAGCTGGAGTCCACCACCAACCAGGAGACACCCGACCTGGTTATAACCGAGAATGCTGCCCCATCTGCTGGGCCTGTGGGTGCTGGCGGAGCGGGAGATAGCCTCCTCTCTCCGTCTCTGGTCTCGACTCCGGCTGGATTTCCGGAGTCGGGAACTCCCGTCTCCCCTGGACCGCTCATTGGCCTGGGGTCGGAGGTGGAGGGGGGTCCTGAACCGCTGGCACCCACAGGCTCCAGTTCCATTCTAGAACCCAGAGAGGACTCCTCCGCCATCGATCCTGGGGGTGGGATCGTGACGGAGGCAGGACCAGCTGGCACGGCCGGGACATCCGCCCCACAGTGTGTGGTGGAACGGCCGCTGGCGGTGACGACCCGGAGGAGGATGGGGACTCGGTGTGGGACACGGAGGATGACCTTGATTCCATCGCCAGTGAGGTGGTGGAGTCCCTCGTGCCTCCCACCGAATCTCCTCTCATCCCCACGGCGGAACTCCGGGATTTCCTCGCAGCTTGCAGGGGTTGCCGCAATAAAGTTCAGCTGGCCCTCGACCGTTGGTCGAATCTGGCACTGATCATACAGTCTGTCCATGCCGCCCTCAAGAAAGCGGGCAAGCGCACGGGCGTGAAACTGGTTGAGAGGCGAGTTTTAATGTGTTCCTCAATGGGTTGCTGGGGGAGTGGAAGGCCAGGTGCACTTTCACTCCCTCCTCACAGTGAGGTGTTGGTGACGGGCTTTAAGTACCTTTGACACGAAGATAACCATAGCCAGCCTCAACATCAATGGCAGATTTCACAATCTCTCAGTCCTCAGGGAAGGGAGATACGCGGTGAGCTTTCTGCAGGAAACACACACCGTTCCGGGAGACGAAGCCACCTGGCTCTTGGAGTGGCAGGGTGGGTCTACATGAGTCACCTCACCCCTATTTCTAGTGGGGTGGCTATCTTGTTGGCCCCGACTTTTCAGCTGGAGATCTTGGGGGTCAAGGAGCTAGTGCCGGGCCGCTTGCTCCACCTCGCCGTTCGCCTGGGTAGCGTGCCGCTCCACTTTGTTCTGTCGATTCTGGGCCAACTGGAGAAGGAAGCAGGGGGGCTTCCCCTCCTTGAGGCTGTGGTGGGATGTGGGCAAGACTCACATCTGCGTCTTCTGTCAGGAGTACGCGAAGGGGTTGACCAAGAGGCGGGAAGCCGAGATTGGGCACCTAGAGAGGGAGGTGCTCAACTTGGAGTCCCGCCTCGGTCATGCCGTCGCGGACCCGGCCCTGTGGCAGGCGTACAAAGAGAAGGGCGCGCTGAGGGACCTGTAGCTCATAGGGTCCCGAGGCGCGTACGTGAGGTCGCGGATCCAGATCCTGAAAGATTTGAACCGCGCCTCAACCTCCTTCTACTCGCTGGAAAAATGGCGGGGGGTCCGTAAGCAGCTCATCGAGCTGCTGGCCGACGACTGATCCTCCAACACGGATCCGGAGGGAATGGGCCTCCTGGACCGTACTTATTACAGTGCGTTGTTCTCTCCAGATCCATCCAGCGAAGACGCGCGCAGAGTTTTGTGGGAGGACCTGCTGCAGGTCAGCCCGGAGGGCGCCGAAGGGTTGGAGGCTCCGCTCACGTTGGCGGAGCTGACTGGGGCCCTCCACCAGCTCTCGAGGGGCAAATCCCCAGGGCTGGACGGGTTGACCGTAGAGTTCCTCAGGGCGTTCTGGGACGTCCTGGGGGACGATTACGCGCGGGTCCTGGGGGAAAGCCTGGCGACCGGGGAGATGCCCCTCTCGTGCGCGGGGCGGTCATCGTCCTGCTGCCGAAGAGGGGCGATCTCCGCCTGCTTAAAAACTGGCATCTGGTCTCCCTCCTCAGCACGGATTATAAGATCTTTGCCCGGGCTTTGTCGACCCGTCTGGGCTCCGTGCTGGCCCACATGATCCACCCCGACCAGTCCTACACGGTCCCGGGCCGGTCCATCCAGGGCAACATCCACCTGGTCCGGGACCTGATCCATCTTTCCCAGAGGACTGGTCAGTCGGTCGCCTTTCTCTCCCTCGATCAGGAGAAGGCGTTCGACAGGGTGGATCACGAATACCTTTTCGGGACTCTGCGCGCTTTCGGACTCGGGCCGCATTTCGTGGCCCAGGTCCGACTTTTATACGCTGCCGCAGAGTGTCTAGTCAAGGTTAACGGGTCCTTGACGGCGCCCCTTCACATTGGGAGGAGTGCGTCAGGGATGCCCCATGTACACCATCTGCGTGGAGCCCTTCCTGTGCCTGCTTCGCAGGAGGTTGACGGGATTGGCTCTGCGCGAGCCGGCCATGCAGGTCATCCTCTCGGCTTACGCCGACGACGTGCTCCTTGCGCTCACAGATCCCGTTGACTTGCGGAGGATGCGCGACTGCCAGCAGACCTTTTCTGCCGCGTCCTCCGCGAGGATCAATTGGGAGAAATGTTCCGGACTCCTGGTGGGTCAGTGGCGGGTGGATTCCCTGCCGGAGGAGATGACACCTTTGCGTGGAGCATCATGCACCTCCTCTATCTGGGAGTCCACCTTAGCCCCGCTGAGGAAGCCTGGCCGACAAACTGGCAGGAGTTGGAGGCGAATGTCACCGCTCGGCTGGGGCGCTGGACAGGACTGCTCCGAGTGCTTTCCTACAAGGGCCGTGCGTTGGTCATAAACCAGCTGTTGGCCTCCATGTTGTGGTACCGGTTGGTCACTTTGGCCCCGCCCCCTGCATTTGCCACCAAGATCCAGAAGAAACTCGTCGATTTCTTCTGGGGCAAGAGGAAACACTGGGTCTCTGCCGCGGTCCTGAGTCTCCCGATCGAGGAGGGCGGCCAGTCGCTGGTGTGTGTCCGCACCCAGGCTGCGACTCTCCGCCTTCGGACCCTGCAGAGATACCTGTACGTCGAGCGTCCTCCCAGATGGTGTGCGCTGGCGACGTATTTTTTCCGCCAGTGTCACTGCCTTCAAGACGACACGCAGCTCCTGGTGGAGTCCGTTAGCCGCGCCTCTCTGAGGGAGTTGCCTGTCTTTTACCGGGATCTATTCCGAGTCTGGAACATGGTCGCCTCCAGTCAGGGCGCTCCCCCGCCGGCGGAGGAGAGCGCCTCGGCTGTCTGGGTGGCCGACTCCGGGGACGGTCCGGCTGGCGGAGGAGTAGCCGAAACCCCCGGGACGCCCCTCACTGCGGGTGGCGAGGGGGCTCGGGAGTGCGGAGCGAACTGCTCATCGGACCCAGGCCCCGAAACCCTCCTCGGGAGCCGGTCCCGCACAACCCGAGCCGCCTCTCGGAAATGCCCTCCGTGCCATTCCAATCGGTGCGGAGGGGTTTCCTGTACGGGCTGCTCCTGCACACTCTCCACTTCCTTGTCAGCCGGCCAGACACGCCCTGGCGGTCCGCGTTGCCATCTGGCGGCGAGGGGAAACCCTGATGGAGGTCTCTCTACGCGGGAGTCTTCCCCCTTCACATCGGGGACCTGGGGTGGAGGGTGCTGCACAGAGCAGTCCTGTGCAATAGGCTTTTAAGTAGGTTCACGGACTCCCAGGCCAGCTGTACTTTCTGCGGCCTGGACGAGTCCGTGTTCCACATTTATACGGAGTGTGTGAGGTTGCAGTCACTATTTGAGCATCTGAAGGGGCTGCTCCTCAAATTCTGGCTGCACTTCAGTCCCACGCTCCTGATCTTTGGGCACCCGGTGCGGAGGGGCTCGGGCCGGGAGGAGGATCTCCTCGTCGGTCTGCTTCTGGGCCTGGCCAAGGTGGCAATTCACAGGTCCAGGCTGCGGGCCGTCGGGGGGTCCGTCCTCCCCGATTGCCTGCCCCTCTTCCGCGGTTACGTTCGCACCCGGGTGTCCCTGGAGAAGGAGCATGCGGTGTCCGCCAGTACGCTTGAGGCCTTCCGCGACCAGTGGGCACCGCAGGGACTGGAGTGCATCGTCGACGCCGAGAATGGCATTTTAATTTGAGTTTTTTGTTTATTTATCTATTTTTAATAAAGTTATTTTAAAAATATAAGTGTGTATATAAAGGGGGCCTGAGGAATAAAGGCCCCCTCGACATAAAAAATATATAAAAGGGGCCTGGGGTATAAAGGTCACCTTAAAAAAAAAAACGGGTGTTAGATACAGAGTAAAACTCCCTCTACACTGTAGACAACTCTTGGAAGCACGTTTTTGGAAGACTTTCTTCCAGACGCCAGCACCATCTTGGATATAAAAACTTAGATTCGTCAACTGATTGAAAAGGTCACAATCAATTGCTGAGCATCTAGAATAAATGGAAAGATCCCACTTCATTCTTAAAGCAACTGCTCCTCACAACAAATATCAAGAAAAAAAAAGAGTCACTTACAGTCCAGGTGGCTGTGTCTGATTCCTTCAACATCCTCAGCGTGAATGAAGTGATAACAGTTTTTCCCCACTACATCTGTGGTGGACAGATCCATGTAATCAGAGATTCTGCATTCAGGAAAATAGGAGAAGTGGGTGTCGGAAATATGAGGAGGAAACGCTGGCAATGCAGAAGCCAACTTCACTTTCCTTCCCTGAACATCCTTCACCCGCACTGCCACCCCCTCCCCCACCCACTCCACAATCTTCCCCCATTTTGTCACATAGGAAATACGAGACAAGAAACTGTTTACGGTCCAGCTACTACACCTTCTTGTATCCTTGTTGGTTACGTGATACATTGAGAATTGTTGACTTATGAGAAGGAAAGGTTTGCAGGACGATGAGGAAGCAGCCGGGAGAATGGGACCAATTGGATAGCGCTTTCAAAGAGCTGGCATTGCTATGATGGGCTGAATGGCCTCTTTTATTTTATTCATTCGTGGGATGTGGGCATCGCTGGCCAGGCCAGCAGTTAATTCCCATCCCTAATTGCCCTTGAGAAGGTGGTGGTGAGCTGCCGTCTTGAACCGTAGGTACACCCACAGTGCTGTTAGGGAAGGAGTTCCAGGATTTTGACCCAGTGACAGTGAAGAAACGGCGAAAAAGTTCCAAGTCAGGATGGTGTGAGACTTGGAGGGGAACTTGCAGGTGGTGGTGTTCCCATGCATCTGCTGCCCTTGTCCTTCTAGATGGCAGAGGACTCGGGTTTGGAAGGTGCTGTCTAAGGAGCCTTGGTGCGTTGCTGCAGTGCATCTTGTAGATGGTACACACTGCTGCCACTGTGCATCGGTGGTGGAGGGAGTGAATGTTTGTAGATGGTGTGCCAATCAAGCGGGCTGCTTTGTCCTGGATGGTGTGGAGCTTCTTGAGTGTTGTTGGAGCTGCACCCATCCAGGCAAGTGGAGAGTATTCCATCACACTCCTGACTTGTGCCATGTAGATGGTGGACAGGCTTTGGGGAGTCAGGAGGTGAGTTACCTGCTCTTGTAGTCACAGCATTTATGTGGCTGGTCCACTTCGGTTTCTGGTCAATGGTAACCTACAGGATGTTGATAGTGGGGGATTCAGCGATGGTAATGCCATTGAAAGTCAAGGGGAGATGGTTAGATTCTCTCTCATTTGAGATGGTCATTGCCTGGCACTTATTGCCACTTATCAGCCCAAGCCTGGATATTGTCCAGGTCTTGCTGCATCTGGACATGGGCTGCTTCAGTATCTGAGGAGTCACGAATGGTGTTGAACATTGTGCAATCATCAGCGAACATCCCCACTTCTGACCTTGTGATGGAGGGAAGGTCATTGATGAAGCAGCTGAAGATGGTTGGACCTAGGTCACTATCCTGAGTAACAGTGAGTGCAAGTCGGGAGAGAATGCACGTTGGTGAGCAAGGCAGAGAAGGGACAGGAACTAAGTCATGGTGGAAATTTCTACCTGTTGTCCATGTCTTATTATCTGTAACACTTATATTAACTGCAGATAGAAGGACAAGTCCAATGTGCATATTTCTAAGATCTCTGCTCTGGAAAGGAAATTTTTTTTTTAAATACAAGATTAAATTTAAACAGATTAGAATGGGTGGATCGTTTTTCAGCCAGCACAGACACGATGGGCCAAGTGGCCTCTTTCTGTGCCTTAAACGTTCTATGATTTCTGTGAAATTTAAACAGTAATCTAATTTGGATTTTTTTTTTAAATGCTGTCAGGCAGCTTGGACTGACACACACACAGCACAGACACGGTTTCCAGTCAGCTGAGTTCTCTTGCCTCTCTCCGTCACAAGGCACCTGTCACTACCTCACTGTTGATTCTGTCCAATATTGTGCGATTTTACAGAAGTGAATCTGGGATGCGACTTCCTTGACAGGTTAGCAAGAAACCTGTAATTGTCCTGGCAGATAGTGAGACAGCTTACTCCGAACAGATAAAACAGACAGACCAATGGACATATATGTACAGTTGACAAACTGTTAGATTAAACAGATAGACCAACAGACAGGTGGACACCAGATAGACAGATAAATAGACAGAAGGACCAATGGATGAACAGACAGAGAGACAGAAAGATACGATACAGATAGACAGACATACGACAGACAGAGGGACAGAGAGAGAGACAGAGAGTGAGAGAGAGATGGACAAACAGACAGAGACAGAAAGAGAGAGAGAGAAAGAGACAGAGAGCGAGATGGACAGAGACAGAGAACTAGAGGCAGAGAGAGAACGAGAGACAGAGAGATGGACAGAGAGAGAGGGACTGAGAGATGGACAGAGAGAGTGAGAGACAGGGAGAGAGACGGAGAGCGAGAGATAGAGAGAGAAAGAACCAATGGATGGATAGACATATGACAGTTAGACAGAAGATGAATGGACAGATAGACAGGTAGATAAATCGAGCAAGATGCTGAAATGAAAATAAAAAATGCTTAAAATGCATAGATGGTCGCTTAGAGATTTGGGATGTACTCGGCTGTAACAGTCCTCTAGCAGTGTGTTGTCCTTCTCCATCCTTCACCCTCAGCACAGACACTGACCTGTTCTCACAGTAGATAATCTGCAGGTCTAGGCTGACCCTGGACACAAACATGTGGCACTCGATCCGGACCTCGTTGATGGTGGAAGGAGGGAGAGTGTGGGCGAGAGCCACCATCCCCATGAACCCAGTGGGAATGGCACGAGTGTGAGGCATTGAGATCCGGGATCGCAAGCGCCCCGTGACGTGAATAACCTGCAACAGGAAGAGCCGTACTCACTGAGTGTCTGAAATTCCTCTCAATAACTTACAGCCTTCATCATGCCTCTCAGAGACAAATCAATGTGATTCACACAGGGTCCATCATTTTAATATTCAGTGATTGTTTGTTTTTCTCTGCAGGCAAGCGGCCCATTTGCGCACAGCAAGATCCCACAAACAGCAGTAAGTTGAATGACGCAATAATCTGTTTTTGGTGATATTGATTGAGGGCTAAATATTGGCCAGGCCACCAGGGAGAACTCTCCCACCCACCCCACTGTTCTGCAGTCTCAGTTTAACATCCCATCCTCAATGAGGTGTGGAAACTCCTCTCTGAGTGTCGCACTGGGGGGGGGGGCAGAAAAGAGAAAGGGAGTTACGCAGAGACTAAAATGAAAGTGGAAAAACCGGGGAAGCAGAGTAAAGAGAAATGGTTGAGTGGGGGAATGAAATCTGTAGCTGAATTTTGATGTTGTGCTGCTTTAAGTGGCTGAACACTTCTGCCTCGAAGTCCTTTATTCCGCCACAAGGGGGCAACCCTACTCCACTGTCTGAAAATCTTTTGCTGCCCAAAAAAATGCCAAAAACAGTCGGACTGTTCAAAATTAATTTCTCTCTCCACTTTGAGCTTCTTCCAGATGAAACGGGCTACTTTCAGAGCATGAATCCCCTCCCTAATTTTAAGTCCTCTCCGACTGGTTCTACCAGCATGTCAGACTATGAGGAAAAATTACATAAACTAGGCTCGTATTCTCCAGAATATAGAAGGTTAAGAGGCGATTTGATTGCAGTCTATAGGATTTTGAAAGGAATTGGTAGAGTAGAGAGAGAGAAATTTTTCCCGCTGGTTTTGTTCTCAATTCACCTCCTCGCCTACAAATCTTCAAGTGGGGGTGGGGTCACTAAATCATCAGGAGACGCTGAACAGGCTGGGGAGCTTTCCTCCAGAAAAGAGATGACCTGATAGAGGTCTTTAAAACTATGAAGAAGTTTGGTGGGAAAGATTAGGAGAAGGAGCTTCTACTTGAGGGGGAGACCAGAACTAGGGGCCATCAATATAAGACAGTCACTAATAAATCCAATCGGGAATTCAGGAGAAGCTTCTTTACCTAGGGAGCGGGGAGAATGTGGAACTCACTGCCACAAGGGAGAGGTTGAGGCAAATAGATTTGATGCATTTAAGGGGAAGCTAGATAGACACACGAGGGAGAAAGGATTAGAAGGATATGTTGATAGGGTGAGATGAAGTAGAGTGGAGCAGAAACAAGCAGCTGGGCCGAATGGCCTGTTTCTATGCTGTAAACTCTATGTGAGAGTTTTAAGGGAGATTGGAAGAGAGAGAGACGCACAGAGGAATAGGGCGACTGCAGAACAGAGATAGAGACGGAAAACAGATAGTCTGTGACGAGATGATAAAGGAGACTGGAGGATCTATCAGAACCACTTTGCTGTTGTGCAGACGCCCCTGTGCACATGAATACATTATTATTGTAGTGCCAATACTCTGGTGAGTAAAGTGCTGAGATACAAACAGCCTTTTATGTAAAGCACAGTGTTGTAATTCAGAAGCTGCTTTATTATCTGGTTCTGTTCTTATCAAGGTGAGAGATGAGAGGGTTGGAGACGCAACATTTTACCTCCGTCAAGTCAGAAGAACATTCAGCATTTCCCAAGTGGCCTCTCCAGTTCCAAAGTCCAGCTTCCTGCTTTTCCACAGTTAGACTTTTGCAGACATAGAAGCTTAAATGGGCACTCATCCCCAATTAATATTCAATAAAACATATCCGCCCTTGTAGTAAAAATCTGAAATCAGCCTTGAATTGCAATCCCCCTGTCAGGCATAAACTAGGCTGGGGTGGGGGTGTGTGGGGGGGGGGGGAGGGGAAGAGGCGGGGGAGGGTGGAAACAGTTATCATGGAGCATGGGGGATTTACCCACTGCTTTCTCACCCTCATCTGGCTGACTGGGATTTGACTTATCGAGAGGGCACACTGTCTGTCCTGGGAGGGGGGGGGGGCACTCCCGGCCTGGGCCTCAATTGGGCCTTTAATTATTCAAACTGGCCACCCGCCTCTGGTGGACACATGGCCCAGCCAGTGCTGTTCCCACCGCAGGACAAATGGCCCACTGGCGGGTCTGCGTCAGGGACCCCTCTCGGCGCAGCTCCCTGGTATTTTATTGGTCCCCCCCGCTTTCTAGCCCGCCATCTGGGGGCCGGTAAAATCGCCCCGGCCCGAGTTACTGGTGTGAATGTAACTTGTCTCACAACAGCCAGGCTAAAGTAGCCCCCTGCCAGGGAGTCACAGCCCCATGTGAGTGATTTCCACCGCTCACCTTGTATCCTGAAGATTTTATATGGACTCCTCGTTTTGTCAGTGTCGACTTCATGCGAATGAAGAAGGTTCGTTCCAACATGTTGTCATCGCCCAGGAGACTGGGACTCCCAGAGTCTGTGAAAATCAGTAAGCGAATTATAAGGGGTGAGTCGACAATGACCCTAATGAATGAGCCCAGTCCCACATTGTGTAATTAGTGACATGCGACTGAGCTATTTTGTTTATTTCAAGAACATTTCTCGGTAATAAATACAAAGACTGGCAAACTATTCGGCACCACTGTCGATTCCACCCAATGACAATCTTCAGGCAGTATCGGTACAATATCACTAGCTCGCTGTTTACCCAGCATTGCTTTCCCCGTCTAACCAATAACAATCACTATTAAGCCCAATCTCTACCCAATATAAGTGACTTCAGTGGAGTCTATTCAACACCAATTGATCCAACCAATATCGCTCAGTTATTGGGCCCCCTGTTCAGTTACAGTTCAATTTCTCTGAGTAATTATCCATTATCTATTTATCGAAGGCCACATTCTCTCCGTGCAACATTACTCACCACCACCCATCAATTCCAATATCCCTTCTTCAATCGTTATCTACTCAAGGTGACATCATCTTATCTAATATCATTGGCCGGGTAGCCAATTTCATACTTAAGCTGCATGAATTCCAATATTAACCAATTAACTGAGGGGCCGATTCCCCCATTAGGAGGGAAGAGAGTGACAATTGAGCCATTCTGGACCATTCCCAACCTCCCCTCAGTGAGCAATCAGTTCCAGGCTACCACTGGCAAAGGCCTGGGAACGGAGTGCTCACCTGTCTATTAGCCTATTTGGTGGAATGTTGCACTAATTGGAGATCACTGAGGAAGGGGGAGCGGGTGCTTCAAAAAGTGTGGGCTTCAACCTTCCTCTTTTGGGGGCTTTGAGCTCCACTATCGGTCACAGTGACAGTTCAGCTCAGATTTAGGAAAAGGTACCTTAATTATAAACAAACAGTTTGGAGTTGGGATTCCCCCATTCAACATGTGAGGCAGAGTGTTTTTTTAAATTCTTTCATGGGACTAGGGTGTCGCTGGCAAGGCCAGCATTTGTTGCCCATCCCTAATTGCCCTTGACAATGGAGCGGACACTTCGGAGGGCAGTTAAGAGTCAGCCACATTGCTGTGGGTCTGGAGTCACATGTAGGCCAGACCGAGTAAGGACAGCAGATTTCCTTCCCTCAAGGACATTAGTGAACCAGATGGGTTTTTACGACAATGATAATTTCATGGCCATCATTATTGTAACGAGCTTCCAATTCCAGATTTTTACTTATTACATTTAAATTCCACCAGCTGCCGTGCTGGGATTTGAACCCCCTGTCCCCAGGGCAATAGCCCGGGCCTGTGGTTTACTAGTCCAACGACACTGTCACTACGCCACCAGTGAGGGAAGCAGCATCACAGATGAGCTTGATTCAGGCAAAACCAACTGGTTCAACTCATGTCCTTCAGAAAAGGGAAACACGCCATCCCTTAGCAGCCTGGGCTACACGTGACTCCAGTCCCACGTTACACGGTTGAATCCTTATGTCTTCTGAAGTGACCGAGAAAGGGGAGCATCAAACACCAGCATGCACCTGTTGGGCCGAATGGCCTGTTTCTGTGCTGTAAATAATTTGTTACGCTCGGTTACTCAAGGAGGATTTCTCAAGTCAACTAGGGACGGGCAATCGATGAATCCTCGGCAACATTGTCTGCTTCTCGAGAACCAATTGTAGGAAAAGGATAGCGATCAGAAACAGGAACTTTGGCTGGTATTTTATCCTAGTCCGGGGCATTTTGGATCAATCGTTGTGTACATAACGTTGCATGATCTGGTCAGCACTGACCAAAGGTTAAATCTGAGGCCTTTCTCAGTTGCTCAGTACCACACTGGGATGGGTATCAGACCCACTGAACTGAGAAGGAAGCGTTGTGACAATTTCCGTATAATCAATCGACCTCAAACAGTTTCATACAAACATATGAATCAGGAGCAGGAGTAGGGCCACTCGGCCCCTCGAGCCTGTTCCACCATACAATTCAATGAGGGCTGATCCGATTGTAATCTCGACTCCACATTTCCACCTACCCCCGATAATTTCCCACCCCCTTGCTTTTCAAGAATCTATCTACCTCTGCCTGAAAATATTCAAAGACTCTGCTTCCACCACCTTTTGAGGAAGAGAGTTCCAAAGACTCACGACCCTGAGAGAAAACATTTCTCCTCATCTCTGTCTTAAATGGGCGGGCGACCCCTTAATTTTAAACCGTGACCCCCAGTTCTAGACCTGCAACTTCGTGTTCTGTCAGAACTTTCTGCCTTTAACATGAAAAAAATGGACAGAATTATTTGCTCCAATGCCCTTTCCAACTCCCACAAGGAAAAAGAAATGTGGAATAGGATGTCTGATCTGAGCTGAAAAGTTCTGGGGTTCATTGCTGAAGGATTTGAGCCCCAAAAGTAGGGAGGTAATGTTAGATTATAGGGGACCTTGGTTGGACCACACTTGGAGCACTGTGTGCAGTTCTGGTCTCCAAACAAAAATGGTATACAGCCACTGGAGAAAGTGCAGAAAAGATCAACAAGGATACTCCACAATTAACTACGGGGAAAGACTGAGCAGGCGGGGGCTCTTTTCCCTGGAGAAGCGGAGACCCGATAGAGAGCTTTAAAGTTTTGAAGAGGGTTCGGTCGGATGCATGTAGAAGAACTTGTTCCACTTGTGGTCGAGTCCTGAACAACGCAGTATAAATATGAAATAGCCATGAACAGATCACGGAAAGAATGTAGGAGGAATTTATTTACAGAGAAAGTGGTGAGAATGTGGAACTCACTACCACGAGGTTGTTAGAGTCATAGGGTTATACAGCGCAGAACCAGGCCCTTCGGCCCATCGTGTCTGTGCTGGCCATCAAGCACCAAACTATTCTAATCCCATTTTCCAGCACTTGGCCCGTAGCCTTGTATGCTATGGCGTTTCAAGTGCTCATCTAAATACTTCTTAAATGTTGTGAGGGTTCCTGCCTCTACTACCTCTGTTGATGCGAATCGCACTGGTGCATTTTAAAGGGAGGCTTAATGTGTACACGAGGGAGAGAAGGGGGTCGAGGGACTTGGGGGGGGGGGGGGGGGAGGGTGGGAGGAGGTACGTAGAGTGCGAGGAGGCTCGGGTGGAGTATAAACACACCAGCCAACTAAATGGCATCTTTCTGTGATGTAGACTCTGTAATAAATGGGAATATCTAGGAAAGAATGGGAATACAGGTTTTCAACTGAAGCAAATTATCGATTACCCTGTAGGGTTTAGTCAGTGATCATTGCCCCTGGGGAATTGGGTCCTGCTGATCAAGTTGACTTCCCTTTCTGTGCTGAGCTGGCACATTCCAGCCAGGGTACCGCCTGTACATGTACTTTCATTGGCATAATGAGGGGAAAAGGTCCTGCTCATTATCCGGGCAGGATTCCATCCACCTCGTCGGAAAGTGTTTGGGAGTTGGACGGCTGTTGGGGGCAGCGTCAAGCTAGGCTACGATGCTCCCAAAGTTGAATCGCCTAATGACACTTACTGTCTGGACTCAGACACTGGGGGATGAGGGTGAGGGCGAAGGGAGCACAGGTGAGTGCTCACAGCCAGGGAGGTGATCCTGCGTAAATTCCACATTGGGAACACACTGCCTGAAGGGGCAACTGAAGACAATTCAGTGGTAGCCCTACGGCAGAGAGCTGTGGATTCTCAGTGGATCGACAGACTTTTGGGATATTAAGGGAATCGGTGCGCAGATAGAAGATCAGCCATCGTCTTACTGAATGGCGGAGTAGAGCAAGGGGCCGAATGGCTTACTGCTGCTTCTATTTTTTTTGAAACGTTCTAATTTCCAAAATGGAACGGGATAGATACTTGAAAAGGAGAAATTTCCAGGGCTATGGGGAAAGAATAGGGGGGGGGGGGGGGGGATTGGGACCCATTGGAGAGCTCTTCCCAAATCTGGCATAGACACAATGGGCTGAATGGCCTCCTTCAATGCTGCAAGGAGGGGAGGAAACTGAGGGGTTTTTGGGAAGGAGAGAAGGGAAAGGAATAGAGGATAGTAATGAGCCAGCATTCTCTGGGAGAAAGGAGAAAGGATTATGTTGTTGGATTTGCCGCAGCCTCAATCTGTTGGAACTAGGACCATCCCGACAGCCTAAAAAAAGATTGGATAAATTCCATTCTAAGAGCCTACAGCTGCACTGCGAAATTCGGACTGCTTCAGGCTATGGCTTTGTAGTTCATACTTTCTCTCATAATTCTTATGAATCTTTAATTAGTTGTAGAAATTAAAATAAAAAGAATAATAAAGATTAGACGGGTCAGACACATTTTATTAATATTTCCTTGTGTGTTTACGTGCATACAATAAATCTGGCTGTGTTGAGGACAAATATATGCGATATATAAGAGGGGGCACTTCACCAATCTCATGGGAAACCATGCTGAAAGGAGGAAGGAAGGCAACAAGGGTAGCACTGATTTTCGAACCCCCCTTCCCTTCCAACGGGGCTCCTTGATGGGAATGCAGGATTTTCTGACTGCCTCGTAGGAAGTGCACAGATCAACCAGCAAGGACTGAGATGCTCTGAGTAAATCTTCACTGACTTGTTTACTTTAAGAGATCTGAGAGTGGACGAAAGTGAAAACGTTTGCATTTATACAGCGCCTTTCACATCCCAAAGCGCTTTAAAAAAATTCTTTCATGGGATGTGGGCGTCACTGGCAAGGCCAGCATTTGTTTCCCATCCCTAACTGCCCTTGACAACTGAGTGTCTTGCTCGGCCAATTCAGAGGGCAGTTAAGAGTCAACCACATTGCTGTCGGTCTGGAGTCACATGTAGGCCAGACCGGGTAAAGATGGGAGATTTCCTTCCCAAAAGGACATTAGTGAACAAGGTCGGTTTGCACGACAAATGATGATAGTTTCATGGTACCATTACTGAGACTAGCTTTCAATTCCAGATTTTTAAAAAGTAATTAACTGAATTTATTATTTAGTTAAATTTAAATTCCACCAGCTGCCAATGGTAGGGTTTGTCACCAGGGCATTAGCCTGGACCTCTGGATTACTAGTTCAGTGGCATTACCACCATCTCCCCTCTTGCTAGGTGCATTAAATGCCGAGCACAAGTTCTGGGTTGGCTGTGATGGGTATTTGAGGAAATGAACCTCACATGAATCAACGTCTTCAGAAAAGGAGAAAGGGCAGAAAATTGGGGAGAAGCATTGTAAAAGACATTGTTGATCCGAGGCCAATGAACTCAAACCCCTTCCCATTCCTCCCACTGTACACAATCCCAACAGACCCAAACCCCTTCCCATTCCTCCCACTGCACACAATCCCAATAGACCCAAACCCCTTCCCATTCCTCCCACTGTACACAATCCCAATGGACCCAAACCCCTTCCCATTCCTCCCACTGTACACAATCCCAATAGACCCAAACCCCTTCCCATTCCTCCCACTGTACACAATCCCAATAGACCCAAACCAATCCCATTCCTCCGACTGTACAATCCCAAAGGACCCAAACCCCTTCCCATTCCTCCCACTGTACACAATCCCAACAGACCCAAACCCCTTCCCATTCCTCCCACTGCACACAATCCCAATAGACCCAAACCCCTTCCCATTCCTCCCACTGTACACAATCCCAATGGACCCAAACCCCTTCCCATTCCTCCCACTGTACACAATCCCAATAGACCCAAACCCCTTCCCATTCCTCCCACTGTACACAATCCCAATAGACCCAAACCAATCCCATTCCTCCGACTGTACAATCCCAAAGAACCCAAACCCCTTCCCATTCCTCCCACAGTACAATCCCAATGGACCCAAACCCCTTCCCATTCCTCCCACTGTACAATCCCAATAGACCCAAACCCCTTCCCATTCCTCCCACTGTACAATCCCAATAGACCCAAACCCTTCCCTTTCCTCCCACTGCACACAATCCCAATGGACCCAAACCCCTTCCCATTCCTCCCACTGGACAATCCCAATAGACCCAAATCCCTTCCCATTCCTCCCACTGTACAATCCCAATAGACCCAAACCCCTTCCCATTCCTCCCACTGTACAATCCCAATAGACCCAAACCCTTCCCATTCCTCCCACTGCACAAAATCCCAATGGACCCAAACCCCTTCCCATTCCTCCCACTGTACAATCCCAATAGACCCAAACCCCTTCCCATTCCTCCCACTGTACAATCCCAATAGACCCAAACCCCTTCCCATTCCTGCCACTGTACACAATCCCAATAGACCCAAACCCCTTCCCATTCCTCCCACTGTACAATCCCAATAGACCCAAACCCTTCCCATTCCTCCCACTGCACACAATCCCAATGGACCCAAATCCCTTCCCATTCCTCCCACTGTACATTCCCAATAGACCCAAACCCCTTCCCATTCCTCCCACTGTACACTCCCAATAGACCCAAACCCCTTCCCATTCCTCCCACTGTACAATCCCAATGGACCCAAACCCCTTCCCATTCCTCCCACTGTACAATCCCAATAGACCCAAACCCCTTCCCATTCCTCCCACTGTACAATCCCAATAGACCCAAACCCCTTCCCATTCCTCCCACTGTACAATCCCAATAGACCCAAACCCCTTCCCATTCCTCCCACTGTACACAATCCCAATAGACCCAAACCCCTTCCCATTCCTCCCACTGTACAATCCCAATAGACCCAAACCCTTCACATTCCTACCATTGCACACAATCCCAATGGACCCAAACCCCTTCCCATTCCTCCCACTGTACAATCCCAATAGACCCAAACCCCTTCCCATTCCTCCCACTGTACAATCCCAATAGACCCAAACCCTTTCCATTCCTCCCACTGTACACAATCCCAATGGACCCAAATCCCTTCCATTCCTCCCACTGTACACAATCCCAATAGACCCAAACCCCTTCCCATTCCTCCCACTGTACAATCCCAATGAACCCAAACCCCTTTCCAATCCTCCCACTGCACACAATCCCAATAGACCCAAACCCCTTCCCATTCCTCCCACTGCACACAATCCCAATAGACCCAAACCCCTTCCCATTCCTCCCACTGCACACAATCCCAATGGACCCAAACCCCTTCCCATTCCTCCCACTGTACACAATCCCAATAGACCCAAACCCCTTCCCATTCCTCCCACTGCACACAATCCCAATAGACCCAAACCCCTTCCCATTCCTCCCACTGTACAATCCCAATGAACCCAAACCCCTCTCCATTCCTCCCACTGCACACAATCCCAAAAGACCCAAACCCCTTCCCATTCCTCCCACTGCACACAATCCCAATAGACCCAAACCCCTTCCCATTCCTCTCACTGTACACAATCCCAATAGACCCAAACCCCTTCCCATTCCTCCCACTGCACACAATCCCAATAGACCCAAACCCCTTCCCATTCCTCCCATTGTACACAATCCCAATAGACCCAAACCCCTTCCCATTCCACCCACTGCACACAATCCCAATAGACCCAAACTCCTTCCCATTCCTCCCACTGCACACAATCCCAATAGACCCAAACCCCTTCCCATTCCTCCCACTGTACGCAATCCCAATAGACCCAAACCCCTTCCCATTCCTCCCACTGCACACAATCCCAATGGACCCAAACCCCTTCCCATTCCTCCCACTGTACAATCCCAATAGACCCAAACCCTTCCCATTCCTCCGACTGTACAATCCCAATAGACCCAAACCCCTTCCCATTCCTCCCACTGTACAATCCCAATCGATCAAACCCTTCCCATTCCTCCCACTGTACACAATCCCAATAGACCCAAACCCCTTCCCATTCCTCCCACTGCACACAATCCCAATGGACCCAAACCCTTCCCCATTCCTCCCACTGTACACAATCCCAATAGACCCAAACCCCTTCCTATTCCTCCCACTGTACACAATCCCAATAGACCCAAACCCCTTCCCATTCCTCCCACTGCACACAATCCCAATAGACCCAAACCCCTTCCCATTCCTCCCACTGTACACAATCCCAATAGACCCAAACCCCTTCCCATTCCTCCCACTGCACACAATCCTAATAGACCCAAACTCCTTCCCATTCTTCCCACTGCACACAATCCCAATGAACCCAAACCCCTTTCCATTCCTCCCACAGTACACAATCCCAATAGACCCAAACCCCTTCCCATTCCTCCCACTGTACGCAATCCCAATAGACCCAAACCCCTTCCCATTCCTCCCACAGTACACAATCCCAATAGACCCAAACCCCTTCCCATTCCTCCCACTGTACAATCCCAATAGACCCAAACCCCTTCCCATTACTCCACTGTACACAATCCCAATAGACAAAAACCCCTTCCCATTACTCCACTGTACACAATCCCAATAGACCAACCCACTTCCCATTCACTCCCATTGTATAAAATCCCAACGGACCAAACCCCTTCCCGTTCACTCCATTGTATACAATCCCAATGGACCAAACCCTTCCCATTCACTCCCGCTGTGTACAATCCCAATGGACCAAACCCCTTCCCATTCACTCCCGCTGTGTACAATCCCAATGGACCAAACCTCTTCCCTTTCACTCCCGCTGTGTACAGTCCCAATGGACCAAACCCCTTCTCATTCACTCCCGCTGTGTACAGTCCCAATGGACTAAAACCCTTCCCATTCACTCCCGCTGTGTACAGTCCCAATGGACCAAACCCCTTCCCATTCACTCCCGCTGTGTACAATCCCAATAGACCAACCCACTTCCCATTCACTCCCATTGCATACAATCCCAATGGACCTAGCCGCTTCCCGTTCACTCCCATTGTATACAATCCCAATGGACCAAACCCCTTCCCATTCACTCCCGCTGTGTCCAGTTCCAATGGACCAACCCGCTTCCCATTCGCTCCCATTGTATACAATCCCAATGGACCAAACCCCTTCCCGTTCACTCCCATGCATACAATCACAACAGACCAACCCACTTCCCATTCACTCCCACTCTATGGCATCCCAACTGACCAAATGCTTGCTTTTCACTCCCATTACTTTCAATTCTTAATTTAACAATGTCCCAATGTACAATCCCCTCTGTGTTAAATGCTAATGTGCAGCCAAAAGTCCTGCCAAAGCAGCAGCAATGTTGAGATCCAGTCACTTTAAGTGAAATATCTTTATTAGTTCTGCGTTTCTGTTGCATGTGGTGAGTCACTGACTGGATGATTAAATGGGCCGTAGGACAGAGAATTGCAAATGGGTTATGTTTTCACCTGGAGTCACAGCGAGCTTGATTCAAGTGGAACATTTCCGGTTCTGTGTTTATCAGGATTAAATTGCATTTTGTTGTTTGGAAGACGTGAGTTTTAAAATTGAACTGCCCCAAGAATTTTTAAATATAATGATGCACTTCTCCAAATTAAAAAACAAAAGCTGGGAGTATGCTTAGAGGCAGAGAGTCACAGGAGGGGTTTGGGCAATGTAATTAAAACAGAGAGAGAAAAGTTTGAGTGGCCTTTGCGAGGGTGTTAGAGCTTTCTTAATTTTGATCAGCCTTTTTATTTACACAATAGAAAGCAAGAAAGATAGATTTGCTTTTTATAAAAGCACCTTTTGCATCATCAGTACATGGCAATATTCTTCACAGAAAATGAATTACAATTCAAATGTTGTGTTGTGTTGTAGGGTGATCCAGCAGTGTGGCTGGGCACAGCACGAGTCCACAATCAATCTGCATTGATCGAGGTAGATGATATCAGAAAGATGCCCTGCTTTCCTTCAAAGCATGTCAATGGAATTGTTCCCTTCAGGCAGGCAGGGCTTGGTGTTAACATTGTATCTGAAAGATGGTGCCTCCAACAGCGCAGTGCTCCCTCAGTTCTGCGCTGAGTGAAGAAATTCCTCCTCATCTCAGTCCTAAATGGCCTGCCCCTTATTCGGAGACTGTGTCCCCTGGTTCTAGAACCCCACAGCCAGGGGAAACATCCTATCACTCTGACAGGTTGCAAAGCAAATCAATGTGGGAATTCTAAGGAATCAGGTAGTGTAGCTGAGGTACAGGATGTTTAGCCCACAGGTTACGAGTTCAAATCCCACCATGGTGCACAGATCTCCTGTGAGGTAGAACCAGAAAAATAAGCAGCCAGACTATTATGGAAACCAAACTGGAACCTACCAGACACCGTACCTGCCTACATGTGACTCTTAATAGCCTCTCAGTTGCACAAAGCTTGGTTGCAAGGGGTCCATCCTTATCTCAGGGCAACTATTTGTTAGACTCTATACTGTGCACCTCAGAGACAATACAATAAGCTATAGACAGACAAAGACAATGGGGTCCAGCAACAGCCAAATGTTCCTCATGGGCTCCACTCACCTACCCCATGGTTGAATGGCCTATGTGAATTTAAAATGAGGTACTTAGGAGTGGGGAAATTGTCCATGGTCAGATGGTGAATACATTTTTTTATAATACTTGGCTACGGGTCAAGTGCTGGAAAATGGGAATAGAATAGTTAGGTGCTTGATGGCCGGCATAGACACAATGGGCCGAAGGGCCTGTTTCTGTGCTGTATAACTCTACGACTCTAATAAAACACAAGATGGCAATGGAGTTGCAAGACTTTAGAAAATTTCTCTATAGCGCCACTGAGTGGCCAGAGCCTGCCAATTCATTGTGACAGTTAGCATAGCAAAGTTGAATGAGTAATGTTGACATAGCAATTTCAATGGGGAATATTGACAGAAATGTGCAACCGCAAATCATGACAACAGGAAGGAAGAGGTATGGACAGGAATAACGCACCCTCAATGAAATCACATAATAGGTAGAAGACTTACCAGAAGATCTACCAGAATAGTTCCAGGGATGGGGGATTTTCGTTACTTGGTTAGGTTGGAAAAGCTGGGGTTGTTCTCCTTGGAGCAAAGGAGATTGAGGGGAGATTTAATAGAGGTGTACAAGATTATGACAGGCATAGATAGGTTAGACAAGGAAAAACTGTTCCCATTAACTGATGGCAGACGGACACAGATTGATAGTTTTGGGCAAAAGCTGTCGGGGGAATATGAGGAAGAACTTTTTTATACAGCGGGTAGGAATGACCGGCAACCCGCTGCCCATGAGGGTGGTGGATGCAGAAACAATCAATGATTTGATAAGGAAATTGGATGGCCACTTGAAGGAAATAGACTTACCGGGCTTCGGGGATCGGGGGCGGGAACAGGACTGACAGCGCAGCTCCGTGGAGAGCTGGCATGGACTCGATGGGCTGAACAGCCTCCTTCAGTGCCATAAATAACTCGATGGCTCCATTGACTGTATACCAATCTAAGGTTTTATAAAACCTCCTATAAGACTTCTCTGTAGACTAGGCTTGTATTGGCATCTATATAGAGGATTTACGGGCGACCTAATTGAGGTGTTAAGATTATTGAAAGATTTGATGAGGTAGATAGAGAGAAACTATTTCCTCGGTTGGGGGGAGTCCAGAACAAGGAGCATAACCTTCAAATTAGAGCCAGGCCGTTCAGGGTAGTGGAAATCTGGAAATCTCTCGCCCCAAATAACTGTTGCGGCTGGGGTCAATTAACAGTTTTGAAATTGAGATGTTTGTTAGGCAAGGGCATTAAGGGTTACAGAACCAAGACAGGAAGATGAAGTTAAGATACACATCAGCCACGGTCGCTCAAGAGGCTGAATGGCCTCCTCTTGTCCCTATCAGACATGGTGCCCTGGGCCTCTGATATCTGGGTAGCACCCGGTGCGGCACAGTTTGGAGTGAGCCACAATGTCAACTTTCATTTGGAGTCTTCCCAGGATAATTCAGAGCGCTGTATTGGTGGGAAAAAATGGAACTCAAAAGGGATCAACTGATGGCCCTTCCCCACGCTCTACAGAGAATAATTTTTCCATTAAACACAAGCAGTTAACCTCTCTGTCTTGCATTGCTTCAGATCGTAACTAATTAATTCCCCTGACATTCTGCGTGAAGTAATGACAGTTGAGAGGAATGTGGGCCATGCCTGGGCCTGTCACCCTATTCAGCTTCTGAGGCGGTAATCCTTGCGGGGAAAAACTTACACTTCCACAAGAATGAAATAATTAACCCCTTCAGTGCAGCACAGTCGGCTCATTACACTCACTGCCTTCATCCCAAGTGAGGTTTTGGGGCCTTTATAGAATATTTTAGACTCTAAGGTGTGTCCCAGGTGCAAGGTGTTGTTTATAATTGAAAATCGTTGGTTGAATTAGAATTTCTTCTAATTTTGGAGCCACTTTATTCCCCAATTGGATTTCCAACACCCTTTCACAACCTGCCTGTGAGCAGACCACCGTCCAAACCACTGACCAGTTCATGTTGCTGTAGTTCAGTTTGATTATTATTCCTCAATTCGGCAACTTGTCAATGGTCTTTTCTGCTCTTCACAGTTTTTGTTTTACATCGAATGACAAAAATTACAGCACAGAAACAGGCCATTCGGCCCAACTGGTCCATGCTGGTGTTTATGCTCCACATGAGCCTCCTCCCATCCCTCCTCATCTCACCCTATTGACATATCCTTGTATTCCTTTCTCCGTCATGTGCTTATCTAGCTTCCCCTTAAATACATTTATGCTATTCGCCGTGACCGCTCCCTGTGGTTGCGAGTTCCAGATTCTCACCACTCTCTGGATAAAGAGTCTTTTTTATTTTTTTTTATTTATTTTTTTTATTTAGAGATACAGCACTGAAACAGGCCCTTCGGCCCACCGAGTCTGTGCCGACCATTAACCGCCCATTTATACTAATCCTACACTAATCCCACATTCCTACAACATCCCCACCTGTCCCTATATTTCCCTACCACCTACCTACACTAGGGGCAATTTACAATGGCCAATTTACCTATCAACCTGAAAGTCTTTGGCCGTGGGAGGAAACCGGAGCACCCGGCGGAAACCCACGCGGTCACAGGGAGAACTTGCAAACTCCGCACAGGCAGTACCCAGAATTGAACCCGGGTCCCTGGAACTGTGAGGCTGCGGTGCTAACCACTGTGTCACTGTGCCGCCCTAGCGCCACATTCAAGTTATTGACTCAAGATGCTCCTCTGTGCTCATCTCCAGCAGCTTTAATCTGCGGTCCACGTCTTGGTCCTTTAAGAGGAGATTGTCTTAGCCCTCATTCCGACTCTTACATGGGACCCAGGCTTTCCTTTCAGTGGTCAATGGGCCTTTTTTTTTTAGATTAGATTAGAGATACAGCACTGAAACAGGCCCTTCGGCCCACCGAGTCTGTGCCGAACATCAACCACCCATTTATACGAATCCTACACTAATCCCATATTCCTACCAAACATCCCCACCTGTCCCTATATTTCCCTACCACCTACCTATACGAGTGACAATTTATAATGGCCAATTTACCTATCAACCTGCAAGTCTTTTGGCTTGTGGGAGGAAACCGGAGCACCCGGAGAAAACCCACGCAGACACAGGGAGAACTTGCAAACTCCACACAGGCAGTACCCGGAATCGAACCCGGGTCCCTGGAGCTGTGAGGCTGCGGTGCTAACCACTGCGCTTGTTGTGTATTTCCATCATTTTCTGGTATTGTGCCAATGACTTCAATGGACTGATGGGCAAGGCAATGGTCCAGTGCTTTTCTGCTCTTCAATTTTTTCGGGGGGGCAGCTGAAGACAGCCTTCCTGCCCAGAGGGCGCTTGAGGCCCTTAAGTAGCCTTATTGATGGGCCACTTAAGGGCTTCTTCCTGCCACCGTTGGGCTGTAACTGGCGGCTGGGGAGGAGGTGGGAGGGTCCGCCACCACTCAGGGCGTTCGCCCAGTAAAACAAGGTGACCTTTCTGTGGGCTTGGGGGAAGCCCTCCTCTGTGGGCAATATATGGCCCTGAGAGGGACCCCCGCTGGGAAAAACTCCAGCTCCCTGAACCCTCCTCCACAGCCGGGGCGGCAGTGAGGCTTCTTCACTTACCTTGGGTCTGGGTCTCCAGTGCTGGGCCTGGGTCCACAACCTTTTGCAGTACTGGCAGTGG
Source organism: Heterodontus francisci (assembly GCF_036365525.1). Classification (NCBI taxonomy): domain Eukaryota; kingdom Metazoa; phylum Chordata; class Chondrichthyes; order Heterodontiformes; family Heterodontidae; genus Heterodontus; species Heterodontus francisci. Next base: position 10,311,773 of record NC_090410.1, on the reverse strand, counting down.
CCACCGCTCCTGGTGGCGCTGCCGATAATACTGAGCTGCCGGGCCTGTGATTGGCTGGCAACTCTTGGAGGCGTGATCCCCATCTTAAAGGGACGGGGATCCTGGTGCCAGGCACTTAAGGACATGGCATTGAAGCATTTAATTCACACCCATCTGACCCCTCGGGTGGACATGAGTGATTCTGCGGCCACTATTTTGAAGAGCAGGCGAGTTCTCCCCAGTGTCCTGACCAACATGTAGCCCTCAAAAGTTGAGCAATGTAAAACAGATTATCTGGTCATTATCTTGTTGCTATTTCTGGGAGCTTGCTGTGCACAATTGGCTGCCACGTTTTCTCCATAACAACAGTGACTACACTTTATAAATACTTCATTGGTTGCGAAGCACTTTGGGAGGTCTCGAAGTTGTAAAAGGTGCTATATCAATGCAAGCTCTTTCTTGCTTTAGTTTCAAAGACCTCGAGTGTTGGACAGTGTCAAGGTTGAAAAAGAGTTAAATCAGAAAGCGGGGACATCTAACTTGGGTTTTTCAAAGCCTTTAGATTATAGGGTGAAAGGAAGACTGAGGGAGGTGAGGAGCCCTAGACAGTATTGAGGCCTGGGAAAGAACAAGTTGAGTTAGAACTGTTGTCCGAAACCCAATTAACGTCCCTTTGCCCCTGAAACAATACCCCTTTGATGGCATCTGATCATTTTGCACCCCCTCCTCCCTTTCCCCACTCATTTCCACCACCCCCCCCCACCCCCAGATTCACCACTCTCGTCCTTACCTGACTCAGGTGTCTCAGCAAGGGAGGAGGAAGACGTTGAACTTGCCCCATCCTCGTTGGGGGTTTGCGAGCTGTGGCCTCGGCCGCTTGGCAGTTTCAGCCCCAGCTGCTCTGCCACTTCCACGTGATCCCCGGGGTGAATGTAATCGAACATGCTGCTGCCTGTCAGCTCCACCTGGGCAGGAAAGAGAAACAGGCAGGTTGACGAAGGGAATGCGATCATCGAGGAACGAGACACTTCTGAAAACCTACCTCACTGACCAAGCCTTTGAAGTGTCTTAGAGGAGAACAGAGAGGTTTAGGGAGGGAATTCCAAAGCTGAGGGCCCAGACATCCAAAGGTGCGGTTGACAATGGTGGAGAAATGAAAATTGGGGACACACACGAGGTCAGAAATGGAGGAACGCAGGGTATCTCAGAGGGTTGTAGGAGGTTACAGAGGTAGGGAGGTGGTGAAGCCAAGGAGGGAATTGAAAACAAGGATGAGAATATTAAGATTGAGGTTTTCTTAACCAGGAGCCAATGTACGCCAGCGTACACATGGGTTAAAGGGTGACCGGGACTTGGTGCGAGATGGGCAGCAGATTTTAGACGATCTCATTGCTATCATCCTATGATTGTGCCATCCCATATCTGGTGCACAAGTGTTGAGAAATGCAGCAAGACCTGGACAATATCCGGGCTTGGGCTGATAAGTGGCAAGTAACATTTGCGCCACACAAGTGCCAGGCAATGACCATCTCCAACAAGAGAGAATCTAACCATCTCCCCTTGACATTCAACGGCATTACCATCGCTGAATCCCCCACTATCAACCTCTTAGGGGCTACCATTGACCAGAAACTGAACTGGAGTAGCCATATAGATACCGTGGCTACAAGAGCAGGTCAGAGGCTAGGAATCCTGAGGCGAGTAACTCACCTCCTGACTCCCCAAAGCCTGTCCACCATCTACAAGGCACAAGTCAGGAGTGTGATGGAATACTCTTCACTTGCCTGGATGGGTGCAGCTCCAACAACACTCAAGAAGCTCGACACCATCCAGGACAAAGCAGCCCACTTGATTGGCACACCATCCACAAATATTCACTCCCTCCACCACCGACGCACAGTAGCAGCAGCGTGTACCATCTACAAGATGCACTGCAGCAATGCACCAAGGCTCCTTAGACAGCACCTTCCAAACCCGAGTCCTCTGCCATCTAGAAGGACAAGGGCAGCAGATGCATGGGAACACCACTACCTGCAAGTTCCCGTCCAAGTCACACACCAACCTAACTTGGAACTATATCGCTGTTCCTTCACTGTCGCTGGGTCAAAATCCTGGAACTCCTTCCTAACAGCACTGTGGGTATACCTACTTCACATGGACTGCAGCGGTTCAAGAAGGCAGCGCACCACCACCTTCTCAAGGGCAATTAGGGATGGGCAATAAATGCTGGCATAGCCAGTGACGCCCACATCCGATGAATGAATAAAAAAAAAGCTTCATCTCCACTGTTTCGACAGTATGTCTCAACTCCGACCCCAGAACAGCATATTCTATTGCACTAGTATCACACAGACAGACCATCCATATGGCCTCCCTGAGTGAGAATGACACTTTACTACTGAGTTACTGTCAGCTTTGTACAAGGGAGTTTGCATCCACTTGGAACTTTACTGACACTGCCTCGAACTGACTGCCGAAAGATCATAATCCAGCAGACAGGGGTAGACTGGATCAGAACCCAGGACCCAGAGATGAAAGGGAAGTATTCTACCTACTGCAGCTCCCGAACTCTCGATAAAATGTATATAAACCAGGAATTTTAAATAAACCCTCTTACAAATGCATATCATAGAATCATAGAACTAGACTGAACAGAAGGTGGCCATTCGGCCCATTGTCCCTGCACTAGCACTTTGAAAGCACTATCCAGTTAGTCCCACTCCCCTGCTCCTTCCCCATAGTCCTCTGATAATCTCCCCTTCAAGTATTTATCCAATTCCCTTTTGCAAGTTACTACTATTTTATTGCATGGTGGATGGTCTAGGTTTATAGACCAATGGATCCCAGTAATCATTCCCTCTAAGTCACTCTCCCATAATCGGCATTTCCCATATCCCACTGTTTTCCTGCCGCACATCCTCAGTACTTCACACTCCGTTCCACCGTCGGAACTGCAGAGTGTGAAGCAAACCCGTTTACGGTTCGACAAAGGGCTACAGCCACTGCTGAATTATGCCGCAGATCTGGTTCGGTAACAGTAGCCAGCTCGATATCGGGGAACCCGTTTAGGTAGGCCTTCTCCTCTCACACTTGCTCTCTTTGCCTCCCTGGCCCATAAATCGAACCCACGGAGGACCTCAAAATAAAATTCACCGGGACAGATCGACAGCCAGGAAATGTCCTCTCGAATCCTCACACCGGAACTTTCCTAACATCTGCCATTTGTCAGTTTTTAAAAAAATTATTAATAATAAAAGGAAAACTTTCATTTAGATAGAATCTCTCATGACAACAGGACGTCCCAAAGTGCTTTCCAGCCAATGAAGTACTTTTTGAATTTCTGTTGTAATGTAGGAAACGTGGCAGTCAATTTTCACACGGCAAAGTGTCACAAAACAGCAACGTTCATCCATTTCTTGTAATGCTGCTTGGCTTGGACACCAGGAGGAACTCCCCCTGCCCCTTTCCGAGATAGTGCTGTGGGATCTTTTACATCCGTCTGAGAGGGTTGGCAGGGTGTAGGTTTAATGCTTCATGCCGGCAGTGCAGCACTCCCTCAATACTATACTGATGAGTCAGCTTCTGTTTTGCACTCAAGTCTCTACAGTGTATTTTTAAAATTGCTTTGGGAATGTGGTGATGCCCACACAGCCATATTTATTGCACATCCTTTGTTGTCCTGTATTAAGTGGGTTGCGAGGCTATATAAGAGGGTGTTAAATGTCAGAAACATATCGGTCAGACTAGCTACGGGTAATGGGATCCCTTTCCTGAAGGACATTAATGAACCTGTTGCTTTATTATAAAAACCCAGACATTTTTTTTTCTGGTGCCAACCCACAACTTACCAAATTTGTTGAACTGAATTTCACATCTTGCCATTACACTCGTACCCTCTGGGACACCTTCCCACCATGCCACCTGCCTTCCTCTTTGCAAAGTTCCTGAGTGCCACACTCAAAATCCGTCCTAGTTTTTCCCATTTTCTGGTATCATCTTGGAGAAGATGTTGCAGAGCATTTGCATCCCAATGAAGAGGCGGAGGGAAGACGATGCATCTTCATGGCACCATCTACACCCTCAGGGTGCTTTTGAAAAGATGTCACTGTTGTTGTACAGGCAGAGCGGCAGCCATTGTGTGCACAGCAAGATCCCAGCAACAAGCAATGATCTAAGTGGCCAGGTAATCTGTTTTTAGGTGATGTTGGTTGCAGAATAAGCGATGGCTAGAGAACTTGGGTGGGGGGGGGGGGGATGGGGGGGGGGGGAACGCCCCATTCGTCTTCAACATGGTCCCGTGGGATCTTCAACATCCTCCTGAGAGGGCTGACGGGGTCTCGGCTTAACATCTTATCCGAAACACAGCACCTTCGACAGTGCAGCACTCCCTCAGTACTGCACTGACATGTCAGCCTGGATTAAGGGGCTTGAACCTATGACCTTTAGGGCCCAGAGAGACGCAACTGAGGCAAAACTGATACTGGCAAAAAGACAATTGAAGCCTGTATTAAACTTCGCAGACACCTTCAGATATTAAAAGGCAGATGGGTTTATTTTTTTCCTTTTGTGTTCTCTGCTGCATTAGTAATTAAGAGGTCTGAGACAGGGCCTGACTTCATTTGGTCTGTAATAACCTAACCTCTACAGTCAGTGAATAAGGAATGAATAGAATGTCATTAATATTCACCAGTCCTCTGCATATCTGAGCCCCTAAAGACAGGTATTGACTGCTTTGAATATTAAAGGTCAACAAGCAGGGCTAAAATCTTTTGCATAATTACGCGTGTGACAGACTAATAAATTAGGGCTGAGTCGAAAGATTTTTTTCAACTTTTCCACCTTATTTTTCATTATAATACCGTGAGATACAATTCACTAGGAGTCTGTCCTGAAAAGCCTCATTTTGTTACATGCATGTCATGTGATCAATTACACCAGCTGTCATGTGGTCAATGACATCAGCTGTCACACGGAGACACTGCAGAATGGATAGCTTTCACCCTGCCGGTCCAGAGCATGTTTAGCGAGTCTTGAGAGAGAGAGAGAGAAAAAAATAAATGAGGTGTTTTAATCTTTTCAAGGGGCCAGCTCGGGAGCTAAGCAGACGTGCCTTGGGTCAGTGTGGTACAGCCGTGGGTCACACTCTCACCTCCGAGTCAAACCCCACTACGGAGACTTGAACTCATAATCTAGGCTGACAGAATCACAGAATTGTTACAGTGCAGAAGGAGGCCATTCGGCCCATCGTGTCCGAATGAGCAATTCACTCAGTGCCATTCCCCCGCCTTCTCCCCGTAACCCCTGCATATTCTTCCTTTTCATATAACTGTCTAACTCCCCTTTGAATGCTTCAATTGAACCTGCCTCCACCGCACTCTCAGGCAGCACATTCCAGACCTTAACCACTCGCTGCGTGAAAACGTTTTTCCTCTTATCGATTTTGCTTCTCTTACCAAATACTTTAAATCTGTGCCCTCTCGTTCTCGATCCTTTCACGAGTGGAAACAGTTTCTCTCTATCTATTCTGTCCATACCCTTCATGGTTTTGAATGCCTCTATCAAATCACCTCTCAGCCTTCTCTTCTCCAAGGAAAACAGTCCTAACTTCTCCAATCTATCTTCATAACTGAAATTCCTCATCCCTGGAACCATTCTTGTGAATCTTTTCTGCAATCTTTCCAATGCCCTCGCACCTTTCCTAAAGTGCGGTGCCCAGAACTGGATGTGGTACTCCAGCTGAGGCTGAACTGGTGCCTTATATAAGTTCAACATAACTTCCATAACTGCCAGTGCCAGTGCTGAAGGAGTGCTGCACTGTTGGGGGTGCCGTCTTTCGGATAAGACATTAAACCGAGGCCCCGTCTGCCCTCTTGGGTGGATGTAAAAGATCCCATGGCCGTTATTCAATGAAGAGCAGGGTGTCCTGGACAACATTTATCCCTCTGGCAACATCACTAAAACGGATTATCTGGTCACCATCATATTGCTGTTTGTGGGAGCTTGCTGTGCACAAAATGGCTGTTGCATTTCCAACAATACAACAGTGCTTCACAAAGAGCCGTGGTTGCTATATAAATGAAAGTCTTCCTTCCCTTTAATATCAGCTTGGAAATGATTATTCACTTCACACATTCACATCACATCCCCTTTGAAATAGATGAGAATCTCCTTTAAAATAGTGGAGGAAGGGATTGAATGCATTCAGTATGCATTTATCACACACTGCAAGTTTCAGGCTGCAGCACCCAGTGATGTTGATGCCGAAATTCCACAGGGTTCCTACCGGTCAACTGTTGGAATTTTGGCGGAATACTGATGGAAACCTTTGGGAAATGATTTAAACCCATGAAAATGGCTGTTGCTGCTGCTTCCATGGACGGTCCCCTAGGAGAGTTGTGAACCTTGCTGGTTGTGATGTGGTTTAAGCGCGGCCGTGTTTGCTATAAGATGCTGCCGAGTCTTGGGGGACCCCATGAAATGTGGAAGAAACAGAGTACTTGATCGGCGGCCGGGGGGGGGGGGGGGGTTTACGGTTGGATGACGGAGGAACTGATTCGTGTCAATGGCGTGCTCAACTGACTCATGATTCCTTCCAGAGCAAATTACTCAAAGACTTCTGTAATTAAGAAGACAGGAAAAACACAAGAAAATCCCATCAAAAGACCATCACTCCGGCATTGTAACTCTCCCAGCCCACAGTGGGTTCCTGGAACACTGTTTCACAGATTATTCCCAACATTTATCATACTTTGTATGAAGAACTTTCCAATTTGAATTTACTCACCACGAGATAATATTTATGGTGCCTGACTTATAATATTCAGGATTTAATACTTCATTTATTGAGGCCCTCTCTTAACTCAATGTCTCTCTGGGCTAAAGATGTCGGGCCTTTCGAACCTTTTTTTGTGTCTGAACTCATAACATATTGGGGGGAATTTTATGCTTCCCCCCACCCCACGTGGGTTTGGAGTTGGGGAGGGCATAAAATTGAGTGGGATGGTGCCCGGGGAGGACCCTGCCACCTTCCTGCCTCTGCCAAAATTAAGTCTTGGGCAGGAAGGCCTGTAAAGGGCCTTCCCACTGCACTGCCAATTGAAGCCTTTAACTGGGCAATTGATGCCCAATTAAGGGCCTCATCCAAATGCTGTCGCAATTAGACATGCTCAAAATACCATGCGGGCTGCTTTCCGGCTCTGGGGGTGGGGACGGGGGGGGGGGAGGGGGGGAGGGTGGCGGAGGCTGGGGGTTCCCTTGTTAAAAGGCACTTAGTGCCCGAACGACAGACCCAGCATTGGGAACGGGGGGCCTGCTGAGAGCCACCCCCTGTGTGGCCTTGCTGCCGACGCCCTCTCCCTGTGATCCCCACCCTGCGAGACCCCTCCCACCCTGTCCTACCTGTGGCCTGCGTCCAGCGCCGCTCCTGGGCTTCGGGTGGGTGCTCTATTGGCAGCAGGCACTACAGAGGCAGTGGCGCCGCTCAGTTACGGAGCAGCTGGCCTCTGATTGGCCAGCAGCTCTCTGAGGGCGAGACTTCTGTCGCGGGTGGGGGGGGGGGGCCCTTGCTCCCGTGGAAGGTCTGCCACCGTCCACTTAACTGCCTAATTGGCACAAGATTTGGCGGGCCTCCCACCAAAGAGGTGATGCAAGGGTTCTCGGCATCGCTTTTAACGGGCGTTGAGACTCCTGTTGCCAGGATAAATTCCCAGCCATTGACAGATTAGGATAGGAACAGAGCCTGTACCACATTAGAACCTGATCAGTGTGCTCCATGCGTTACATGTAGCTAGAGATATCAAAGAACTATATCCTTTTTTTCATATCAGTCATCCTTACCCTTTGTAAATATAGGCAAAGTACAATGGAAACAATTTAGCTATAGTTTATCTTATCCCCGTAATGTGCTGGCCATGTATCTGATTCCTCGAGTATGACATTACAATTTTCCACATGCACTAAACCTTGCAGCCCTCTGGACCGGACAGCCAAGTTAGTGCAATTAGACTGTGAATGGTTTAAACATGCCTTCAGATTGCTTTCAGATTCCTCCGCTCAGTCCGAAAGCAGGACCCTGAGCTTCCGGTTGCTTGCCATTTCAACACACCCCGCCTTGCTCTCACGCTCACATCTCAGTCCTGGGCTTGCTGCAGTGTTCCAGTGAACATCAAAGCAAGCTCGAGGAACAGCATCTCATTTACCGATTAGGCACACTACAGCCTGACGGACTGAACATTGAGTTCAATAATTTCAGAGCGTCTCAGGCCCCCCCCCCCCCCCACCACCTTTTTATTTTTAGTTATTTTTCTTTTGTATTTATTTATTTAAATTTGTTTATTTTATTTTAGTTTGTTTCTACTGTGCCTACCCACTGTTTTTTTCATGTTTGTGCTTGGGGCCAAGGACTGTTCATTTTTCTGTCAATTAACACCCTCTCTGCACTAACGCTTTGTCTTTCAGCACACCATTAACATACCGTTTGCCTTTGTTCCGTGACCTTCTGGTCAGTTATTCTCTGTGACCCTGTCCTATCAACACCTTCTCTTTGGTTATCTCTTGCCCCACCCCCGCTTTACTTGCTTAAAACCTAATACATTTCTAACATTTACCAGTTTTGATGAAGGGTCACTGACCTGAAACGTTAACTCTGCTTCTCTCTCCACCGATGCTGCCAGACCTGCTGAGTATTTCCAGCATTTCTTGTTTTTATTTCAGATTCCTTTATTGGGAATGGATTTAAGCGTGTCAAATTCAGTTGACCTGGAGACCCATCATAGACAACAGGTCAAGACCATCTTCATGCCAACTGCTGGAATTTAACTGAAACCCAGGATCTATTAGCCAATGCTCACCAGGGATAGACATTCATTTTCTCAGCCTGCCTATTCCAAAGTCAGGCTTCAGTTCTAGTCCTACTTTAGTTCTTTAACTAATCTCACCCAGTTGTCCTTCTGAAGTGGAGACGTCCCTTTCTGAGTTTAGTTTGGCACCTACAGCCCACCAAATACATTCTAACACATGGCACCACGCCATCCTCATGTTTCCATTTCCAATGCAAGGCCAGCATTTACTGCCCATCCCTAATTGCCCTTGAGAAGGCGGTGGTGAGCCTCATTCTTGACCCTGCGGCAGGCCACGTGTGTTGAAGGAGCTTTCACAGCGCTGTTAGAGATGATTTTGATACAGTGATATATCTCCAATCGGGATGGCGTGAGACTTGGTGGGGAACTTGCAGGTGGTGGTGTTCCCAAAGGAACCGCTGCCTTTGTCTTTCTAGGAGGAAGCGATCGCAGGTTTGGAAGGTGCTGTTGAAGGAGCCTTGGCAAGCTGCTGCAGTGCATCTTGTAGATGGTACACACTCTGTGAGCCAGGTGTGAATGGGGTGCTGATCAAGTGGGCTGTTTTGTCCTGGATGGCATCGAGTTTCTTGAGAATGGTTGGAACTGCACCCATCCAGGCAAATGGGGAGTATTCCATCACACTCTTGACCTGTGCCTTGTAGATGGTGCTCAGGCTTTGGGTGAGTCACTTGTCGCAGAATTCCCAGCCTCTGCCCTGCTCTTGTAGCCATAGTATTTATGTGGCTGGTCCAGTTAAGTTTCTGGTCAATGGTAACCCCCAGGATATTTTTTTATGTTGCTGCTCCTGCATCAAATGTCCCCTCAACCTCCTTTGCTTCAAGGAGAACAACCCCAGCTTCTCCAACCTAACCTTGTAGCTAAAATCCCTCAACCCTGGAACCATTCTGGTAAATCTCCCCTGCACCCTCTCAAGGACCCTCACATCCTTCCTAAAGTGTATCCTTTCTTCATGCTGGAGGATAAAAGAAAGTGTTACAAAGTATTTACAGCACAGTAACAGGCCATTCGGCCCAACTGGTGTCTATGCTCCACCAGCGCCTCCACCTCTTCAACCAACCCAATCAACACAACCTTCTATTCCTTTCTCCCTCATGTGCTTATCTAGCTTCCCCTTAAATGCATTTATGCTTTTCTCCTCAACCACTCTTTGTGGTAGCGAGTTCCTCATTCTCACCGCTCTCTGGGTAAAGAAGTTTCTCCTGAATTCCCAATTGGAATTATTCATGACAGTCTTATATTTATGGCTCCTAGTTTGGTCTCGCCTGCAAGTGGAACCATCTTCTCTACACTGACCCCATCAAACCCAGTCACGATCTTTTAACCTTCCACAGCATAAAATCCCTTCTCTGTTGACCCAATCCCTCTACCCCAACTAGCTTTACCTGGTCAGGAAGTCACAGCGATTTCCCGCCCATTCAAGCTAATCAGTTGGGGCCCAAGGGCGCCATATTTAAAGAAGGACCCAACCGGATCCAGATAGGAGTCCTTGCTGCCTGCTCAGGAGGGTGGGTTAAAACAGAAGACAGTGGGAACAGATGTGGTGAGGGGTGGCAAATGTGGACAACAGCAGTCAAGTCTCCCAGCCAATTTTAACCACTCACCAGTCTGCTGTGCGTAGGCTGTAGGTTGCCAACTCTCCCGGATTGGCCTGAAGTCTCTAGGAATTAACGGGTTATCTCCAGGAGGGAAATCACAGGGGCAGTCAAATAAATTGTGCTTTTAAAATTTCATTGAATGCTTTTGTTTGTTCGTTACAAAAAGGAGGGGAAAAAAAGGATTGACTGACTGAATCATCCAATTGGGTAATGGGAGAGTCTATACATTTTCTGATTGGTGTAGGAAGGTGGGTCACATAACGATGGACGTGGCGGACGACCAATGGCAGGAGTGTGGGGGCGGGGCGGTTGAAGGCAGGTGGTCATGTGATGAAACCCCCAGGAACAAGGCCCAGTAGAGTTGGCAAGCCTAGCTGGGCGGGTAGTATTAAAAATTACCGCTGCGTTCAAACACACACACACATCTGAACAATATTTTCAGGATCCTGAGAGAGAGAGAAAGAAAATAACTCTGAATAAACTTTCAAGCTAGGAATTCCACAGTGACAAATGATTATTAAATATGGTCTGACAACCCCTCGATTGAGAATGTGCTCCAGACACCTCAAGCTACATTTTTAATAATTTCTTTGGCTGGTGAGAAGTTTGTTATCCCTCTCCCTCGCTCGTCTTGCGGGAAGAGATCCATGAATTTCTTAAGAGGCTGCAGACCTTTCATACATCTGAGAGCAGACACTGTAGTGTTTTTTTTTTGGTGGAAAAATTCAGGTTTGGGGGTCCCATGAGTATTTGTTGCTCGGCGCTCAATCATAATTGAATACTTCATCAAAGTCTGAGTGATCTTTGCCTGGAGATTGCTTGGGGGCTGAACTCAAGCTGTTGAATTTGTAAAACGCAGACTGTCTGATATGAGAAGATTCCGCGAGGCCCCCAAGCCCCCACACTGGGCCTTTGGGAAGCTCGGTACAAACTCAACACTTCAAATAGGAGGGGGTACAGACAGGGGAATAACAACTGTCAAAGAAATAATTTTGTGGAATTTCAAGTCCAAGTTTTAAGCCAGATAATTTAGCAAGGTGATCAGCTCAAAGCTAGACTCTGCCTCATCCAACAACAACTTGCATTTATATGCCATCTTTCACGTAGTTAGAAACATCTCCAGGTGCTTCAGAGCCACATTGTCAATCAAAATTTGGCACCAAGCCGCATAAGGAGATATTAGGGCAGGTGACCAAAAGCATGGTCATAAAGGGAGGTTTTGAGGAGAAACCTAAAGGAGGAGAGGGGTGGAGAGGCTTAGCAAGGGGATTCCAGAGATTAAGGCCCAGGCTGCTGAAGGCACCACCACCAATTGTTTTTCTCTTATTCATTTATGAGATGTGGATGTCACTGGCTAGGCCATCATTTATTGCCTGTCCCTAATTGCCCTTGAACTGAGTGGCTCGCTAGGCCTTTTTCGAGGGCATTTAAGAGTCAGCCACATTGGTCTGGAGTCACATGTAGACCAGGCCAGGTCAAGATGGCAGATTTCCTTCCCCAAAAGGACATAGTGAACCAGATGGGTTTTTACAATGATTGACAATGGTTTCATGGTCACCGTGAGCCTAGTTTCTTTTTGAAAAATTCCAGATTTATTAATTGAATTCAAGTTGCACAATCTTCCCTGGCGCAATTCGAACCCATGTCCCCACAGCACTAGCCTGGGCCTCTGGATTACTAGTCCAGTGACATTACCGCTGCACCACCACCTCCCCCAGTGGAGTGATTAAAATTGAGGTGCACAAGGGGCAAGACTGGAGGAGTGCAGAGATCTCGGAGGGTTGTTAGTAAAAGTGTCTGAACAGCGCGGAACTCCAATCAAATTAAAGAGAGCCAAGTCATTGAAGATGAAACTAGACAAGCACTTCAAAAAAAAAAAATAAAGGCTTGCATTAATATCACTACTTTTTACAACGTCAGGATGATCAAAGAGCCTTACAGATAATGAAGTACTTTTGATATCTTGTCATTCTTGGACCTAAACAATGTCGGAAATGTAGTATCCAACCTGCACACAGGAAGGCCCCATAAACAGCAAATACACACACATTTTTGCCAACCAAATGATGGCTTTAGGTATCAAGAAAGGGGAACCCTGGGTCCCAACTCCCCCTCCAAAGACTTGAGCACAAAATCAAGGCCGTCACCCCCTGGGATACTGTCGGAGGTGTTGCTTTTCAGATAAGACACTAAACAGAGGACCGGTCTGCATCTCTGGCCCACAAGATTCCACGGCTGCTATTCTGAAGAGCAGGGGAGTTCTCCCCAGAATCCTGGTCATATTTTCATCCCTCAATTAACATCGAAAATTAGTAGATTTGGTCATTATCACATTGCTGTTGGTGGGAGCTTGCTGTGCAAAAAAAATTGATCACTTTGTTTCCGACCGAACAGTGACCACCCTTCAAAAGAAGTGCTTAATTCGCTGTAGAGAGTTTTTGGATGTTGTGAAAATTATTATTTAAATCTTTCTAAGACCTCATTGAACTCCAGCCCAAAATCAAAACCAAACAGTGATGCCCACATTCCATTCAGATAACCCTCAGGAAAATGTCCATATTTTACAGACATTTACATAGCTTTACATGGATACAGCGAGGACCCTCACCCAGGGTTAGAGAAATGCTGCACGCTGGGGCACGATTATTCCTTCTGATCTCCCGATTGGTTTGAAGATCAAAGAAATGACTGATCCAAAGAGAGAAGTAAATTTCTAACAGCAAGGAAGTTCGGCCTTAAAGAGGGAGTCTCAGCTTTGGGACCCCTTTAAAAAGGGAATTTTACCACTGAGACCACTCTTTTTGATAACTAGAGATTCCCTCAGCCAGAACCTATTCCTGTGAAACAGGAAAAACCACCATTGTAGAGGGAGCTTTATTCTGTATCTAACTCCTTGCTGTACCTGTCCTGGGAGTGTTTGTTGGGGACAGTGTAGAGGGAGCTTTACTCTGTATCTAAGCCCATTTTTTTTTTCTTCTTTTATACCCCAGGCCCCTTTTATATATTTTATGTCGAGGGGGCCTTTATTCCTCAGGCCCCCTTTATATATATTTTAAAAATAACTTTATTAAAATCAAATAAATAAACCAAAAACTCAAATTAAAGTGGCATTCTTGGTGTCGATGATGCACTCCAGTCCCTGCGGTGCCCACCGGTCGCAGAAAGCCTCAAGCGTACCGGTGGGCACCGCATGCTCTTTCTCCAGGGAGACCTGGGTGCAAACGTAACCGTAGAAGAGGGGCAGGCAATCAGGGTGGACGGACCCCCCCCCCACGACTGCCCGCAACCTGGACCTGTGAATTGCCACCTTGACCAGGCCCAGGAACAGACCGACGAGGAGATCCTCCTCCCGGCCCAGGCCCCTCCACCCTGGGTGCCCAGAGATCAGGAACGACCCCACCCACAGTGAGGGGCGTCCAGGGGGCTTCAGCTACTCCTCCGCCCATCAGTCCGTCCCTGGAGTCGGCCATCCGGACAGCTGAGGCGCTCTCCTCCGCCGGCGGGGGAGCACCCTGACTGGAGGCGACCATGTTCCAGACTCGGAATAGATCCCGATAAAAGACAGGCAACTCCCTCAGAGAGGCGCGGCTAATGGACTCCACCGGGAGCTGCGTGTCGTCTTGAAGGAAGTGACACTGGTGGAAAAAATACGTCGCCAGCGCACACCATCTGGGAGGACGCTTGACGTACAGGTATCTCTGCAGGGTCCGAAGGCGGAGAGTCGCAGCCTGGGTGCGGACGCACACCAGAGACTGGCCGCCCTCTTCGATTGGGAGACTCAGGACCACGGCAGAGACCCAGTGTTTCCTCTTGCCCCAGAAGAAATCGACGAGTTTCTTCTGGATCTTGGTGGCAAATGCAGGGGGCGGGGCTAAAGTGACCAACCGGTACCACAACATGGAGGCCAACAGCTGGTTTATGACCAGCTCTCGGCCCCTGTAGGAAAGCACTCGGAGCAGTCCTGTCCAGCGCCCCAGCCGAGTGGCGGCTTTTGCCGCCATCTCCTGCCAGTTTGCCGGCCAGGCTTCCTCAGCGAAGCTAAGGTGGACTCCCAGATAGAGGAGGCGCGTGGTGCTCCACGCAAAAGGTGTCAACTCCTCTGGCATGGAGTTCACCCGCCACTGACCCACCAGGAGCCTGGAACATTTCTCCCAATTGATCTTTGCAGAGGACGTGGCAGAAAATGTCTGCTGGCAGTCGTGCATCCTCCACAAGTCAACGGGATCTGTGACCGTGAGGAGCACATCATCGGCGTAAGCCGAGAGGATGACCCGCATGGCCGGCTCGCGCAGAGCCAATCCCGTCAACCTCCTGCGAAGCAGGCACAGGAATGGCTCCATGCAGATAGTATACAATTGGCCGGTTATGGGGCATCCCTGACGCACTCCTCTCCCAAAGCGAAGGGGCGTTGTTAAGGACCCGTTAACCTTGACCAGACACTCTGCGGCGGCGTATAAAAGTCGGACCCGGGCCATAAAATGCGGCCCGAGTCCAAATGCGTGCAGAGTCCCGAAAAGGTATTCGTGATCCACCCTGTTGAACGCCTTCTCCTGATCGAGGGAGAGAAAGGCAACCGACAGACCAGTCCTCTGGGAAAGATGGATCAGGTTCCGGACCAGGTGGATGTTGTCCTGGATGGACCGGCCCAGGCCCAGGCCCGTGCAGGACTGGTCAGGGTGGATCATGTCAGTCTTGCCCACATCCAACCAGAGCCTCAAGGAGCCCCCTTGTTTCCTTCTCCATTTGACCCAGAATCGACGGAACGAGTCCTGGAATCGCTCGTCCTCTGGCAGCCGGTTGTTAAAGTGCCAGTATGCGGACCCTGCCCGCGTGCGGAGCGCAGAGAACTCCCCCCACACCAGGCGGTTGTCTGAGTACGGCACCATCTGCATGGAGGCCGCCGAGACGTGAGAGACGTACGCCTGCAAAATGTAGAGACGGTCAATTCGGGACCCTCCTCCTCCAGGTGAAGGCGCTGGAGTCGGGATGGAGATTCCGCCGGACGTCCACCAAGTTGAGGGAGCTGATCAGTTTCCTCAACTTCTCCACCGAAGCTTGGCCATGCTGGGGACTGGAGCGATCCCTCACCTCAAGGGTACAGTTAAAATCCCCCCCCGAGGATGATGCATTCGCCGCTATCAATAGAGCTCAAGGGCGTGGACATTCTTTAAAGAAGCACGTTTGCAACGCACCGGGCCTGGGCACGTACACATTCACAAAGTCGAGCAGCATGCTACCCAAGCGAACGGCGAGGTGGAGCAAGGGGCCCGGCACAAGATCCTTGACCCCCAAGATCTCCGGCTGAAAAATTGGGGCTAACAAGATAGCCTCCCCACTCGAAATAGGGGTGAGGTGACTCATGTAGACCCAACCCTGCCACTCCAGGAGCCAGGTGGCTTCATCTCCTGGAACGGTGTGGGTTTCCTGCAGAAAGCTCACTGCACATCTCCCTTCCCTGAGGACTGAGAGATTGTGAAATCTGCGGTGAGATCCCCCGCTGCCGTTGATGTTGAGGCTGGCTGTGGTAATCCTCATGTCAGAAGTACTTTGATCCCATCACTGACACCTCACTGTGAGGAGGGAGCGGAAGTGCACCTGGTCTTACACTCCCCAGCAACCCATTGAGGAACACTTTAAACTGGTGCCTCTCAACCAGTTTCCCGCCCGTGCCCTTCCCTGCCTTCTCGAGGGTGGCACAGACGGACAGGATGATCAGTGCCAGTTTCGACCACTGGATGAAGGCCAGCTGAACTTTATTGTTGCTACCTCTGCACCCCACGAGGAAGTCCCGGTGCGGATGAGAGGAGACTCGGTGGGAGGCACGAGGGAGTCCACCGCCTCGCTGGCGATTGATTCAAGGTCGCTCTCCGTGCCCACATCGAGTCCCCATCCTCCTCCGGGTCATCACTGCCAGTGGCTGACACAGCCACCACACACTGTGGGGCGGACGCTCCGTCCCCAGGTTCCCCCATCACAAGCAGGGCTCCACTTACTCCTTCAGGAGGGGCCATATATACAGGGGTCTCCCCCTCCCCTCCATCCTGAGGGGTAGGGAGATGCTGCCCAGGCTTTACAACCTTGATGGTGGTTGTGGCAGGGGAAACCGGGGGATCTGAACCACAGCTCCCCTCAAACAGATGGGGCCTGCACCTCAGGGCCCTGTGTTACCACCTCTGAGGGGTGGCTTCTCCTTTTCCCACTAGGGCGCGGAGGCTCAGAGACTTCCATGTCATTGCAACATTACACTGGCCCTCCAAGACCTCCTCCCACGCCAGCGCATAAATAGCTGGCAATGCAGAAGGAGTAGACATGCCGGAGGCTGTTCTCCTGAAGACCGAACGGAACTGGGGTGATCCCCGACCTCACCTCCCCCCAGATGGTGCAGGTAGGGGAGGAGGAGCTCACTGGGAATGAAGGGCGGGATGTTTGGCAACATTATCCGCTGTGCTGTGGCATCTTCAGGAAGAACAGAGCCTTCTTGTAAATCTTTGAGGCTGCCACAATGGCTGAGGGGCCGACAACCTCGACCTTTGCCTTTACACAAGCCTCTAAAGACATGTTGGGGTGGGGATAGTTCTTTACCCCATGGCTAGATGTTATTAATTTAAAAGGTGACAGGACCACGTGGGAGGCCACAGAGGCTGCAGCCACCGGTGATGATGGGCTTGCCTTGGGTTCAAGAGCGAGACCCACAAAGAGTTGTAGGTTTGCAAAAAAAAACAACAAACAAAAGTTTGCAAGAAATAACGTATCAACAATGTAGGTTAGGGGAGAGGCTGAGGGTATACAGGAAAGGGGAAAGACAGGCTGCAAGTGATGACTTTTGCTTTAAGGGTAGTACATGGAGCACTCTAAACAGTCCTGAGTAACACTCTTGGGTCTTCTGGTCTTCTGGTTGTGGGAGGGGTCTTCACCTGGATCAGCTGAAAGCTGCCCAGGCCCTAGCTATATCCTTTTGTCTCTTTTGCCAGGCAGCTTCAGCTGACCCAGGCTGGGCAATCGGGGTGGGGAGGGAGCTTTCTTGTGTATTCAATGCAACTGCACAGCTCCCTGTAGAATTGTACATCCCACACCCCTTATTGCTCCAACCTCTTCCACCTCCCGCAACAGTTCAAATCAAACAAATGTCAGGTGCTCAACCACCCACCTCCAAATACAGCCTTATTTCTCCAAAGTCTTTTTCTCCTCTGCAGCAAATGTTGTCCAAAAGTGTTGCAGCTCTCACCTTAGCTACCCCTCTCCCTCAGTAACTCCAGAAACCGACTGCAGCACTGTCAGCTGCACCTTGTTGATGCACTCAGCAGTCCCAATCAGGCAGCAGCCAACCCTGTGCTGTACCTGGCCTGGGAGTGTTTGATGGGACAGTGTAGAGGGAGCTTTACTCTGTATCTAACCCCGTTTTTTTTTTCTGTCCTGGGAGTGTTTGACGGGGGACAGTGTAGAGGGAGCTTTACTCTGTATCTAACCCCCGTTTTTTTTTTTTTTATTCACAGAGGGAGCTTTACTCTGTATCTAACCCCGTTTTTTTTTTTTTGTACCTGCCCTGGGGAGTGTTTGATGGGACAGTGTAGAGGGAGCTTTACTCTGTATCTAACCCTGTGCTGTACCTGCCCTAAAAATGCTTTAACGCTGACACTGAGTGCCCAAAATTGAAAGCAGAAAACTCATAAGAAAATGATTCTGCTGATGGTGATGCTGGTTGGACTGAATAAATAAATGAGGGATTTATCTAAGTACCTGATCCTCAGGCACTGATAGAAAATTCTCTACTTGATCTCGTTCCATCTACACATGACAGAGAATTTCAAAGATATATAGGCAAATAATTATAGCAAGGTACATCCTTCAGAGAGTTACTGCATTCCAAACAGTTAAACAATGTCATTCTATTACTTGCTGTAAGAGAAGATTTATTACACAACCAAGGTATTCATTTTGAAAATAATTTGTGATTTTATTTTGGACAGTAAGGTGAGGGATGTCAGTGCAAAAGGATGAAATATTTTTGGAATGGATTATCGCACTGAAGCACACAATCCCAGCTGACACTCCCAGTGAAGTACTGAGGGAGTGCTGCACTGTCAGAGCTGCCATCTTTTGGATGAGGGGTAAAGCTTAGCCCCATCTACCTACTCACGAGGACCGTAAAAGATCCCATGCCACTATTCGAAGAAGAGCAGAGGTCTCTCCCCAATGCCGAATATTTATCCCTCAACCAACATCACTAAAATAAATTATCTGGCCACTGTCACATTCCTGTTTGTGGAAGCTTGCTGTGCGCAAATTGGCTGCCGTGTTTCCTACATTACAACAGTAACTACACTTCAAAAAGTACTTCATTGGCCATAAAGCGCTTTCTGATGTCCCACGGTTGTGAAAGATGGGATATAAATGCAAAACTTTTTTTTTCTGTTCAGTGCCAGCATCCCTTGTCCCAGGTAGGACTTGGGTTACCAACTGTGATTGGACCTTCTCCTGGAGGTGTCACCTACGACTATTGGTTGCCCATCATGTCCATACTCATAGTGCCCGCTTCCTCCTTGCCAATTGGAAAGCAAACAGACTTCTACTGCATCTCCAATATCTTTCCTTGCTCCTTTGATCTTTCACTGAGGCATCAGTTTGCAGGAGATTAACCTTTAATTCCCCAAGACTCCAGGACAATCTGGGAGGGTTAGCGATCGTAGTTCAGGCACAGGTTACACCCACCCCCTCCGATATGCTTCAGCGCACTTCAAAACATGCACCCTCTACTACACCATGGTGACAATTCCATTTCTCACACTGAGTGGAATGGTTACAGTACAGAAGGAGGCCATTCGGCCCATTGAGTCCGTGCTGGCTGTCTGCAAGAGCAGCTCAGTTAGATCCACTCCCCTGATCTTTCCCCTTAGCCCGGCAAACTTTTACTCTTCATATAATTAACCAATTCCCTTTTGAAAGCCACGATTGAATCTGCCTCCACCGCACTCCCAGGCAGTGCATTCCAGATCCTAACCACTAGCGGCATTAAAAAGGTTTTTCCATTCATCAGCGTTCCCCCTTTTGCCACTCACCTTAAATCGGTATCCTCGGATTCTTGATCCTTCTGCCAATGGGAACAATTTGTCTCTATCTACTCTGTCCAGACCCCTCACGATTTTGAACACCTCTACCAAATCTCCTCTCAACCTTCTCTCCTCTAAGGAGAACAACCTCAGCTACTCCAATACATGCACATAATTGAAGTCCCTCTTCCTTGGAACCATTCTTGTAAATCTTTTCTGTACCCTCTCTAAAGTCTTCACATCCTTCCTAAAGTGTGGTGTCTAGAATTGCACACAATACTCCAGTTGAGGCCGAACCAATGTTTTAGAAGTTTTATCATAACTTCCTTGCTTTTGTACCCTATGCCTCTGTTTGTGCAGCCTAGGATCCCATGCGCCTTTTTAACCACTTTCCCTGCCAACTTTCAACAATTTGTGCACATATACCCCCAGGTCTCTCTGTGTCTGCATCCCCTTCAGAATTGTACCCTTTATTTTATATTCCCTCCCCTCGTTCTTCCTCCCAAAATGTATCACTTCACACTTCTCTGCATTAAATTTCACATGCCACGTGTCCTCCCATTCCACCAGCCTGTCTATGTCCTCTCGAAGTTTATCACTATCCAAGTTTTGTGGCATCCGTAAATTTTGAAATTGTGCCCTACACACCCAAGTCCAGGTCCATTTAGAGGAAGATTGCCAACCTATGCTAAACAATGGAGAGTTTTAGGAACATAAGGAACAGGAGGAGGCCATTCAGCCCCTTGAGTCTGTTCCGTCATTCAATTAGATCTGCACCTCAACTGCATTTACCCATCTTCACTCCATAACCTGAGAATTTGCATGCAATTGGTAAGTAGATTCCGGCCAATCAACCTAATCTCCTTTTGAGAAATCGCAGTGAGCAGAGGGAGGAGTGTGTTCAACCTACTAGTCTGTGCTGGATTTGAAGCTAGGCCTCAAGGGGTTGAAAGGACAGTATGAAACCCATCATACTACCCCCTTGCCCAGCTATTGGAAATTGACACAGATCATGCTGTAAATACTCAGCTAGTCAGACCACATTTGCAAGAACGAGACAAAAGTTAATGTTTCAGGTTGACAACCTTTCATCAGAACGGGAAGATATTTCCATAACCACTGGCCCTACAATTTCAGACAGCGAATGCTGATAATGGTTCTGCCTTTGTCATTTATGCCTTTTCTAGACTCATCTGTGTTTCTTTACTTGTCCCATTATCATCTCCTTGCACCATCATCCCTTTTGTCCTTTAATCTCTCCTACCCTCCACCCTATCGCAGACCTTCCCTTCAATTCTTTCCACCTCTCTCCCCTTTCCCTGCCATTGTACTTGCTTGAAACATGTTAAACCTCCAACATCTTCCAGTTCTGTTGAAAGGTCACTGACCTGAAACATTAACTCCGTTTCTCCCGCCACAGATGCTGCCAGACCTTCTGAGTATTTCCAGCATTGTCTGTTTTTGTCTCAGATTTCCAGCCTCCGCAGTATTTTGCTTTTTGCTTAGATTGATGGAAAATGTACTTCTCCGTGCGAGGAATAGTTGAGTAAGCAATCACGTCAAACAGTTTAAAAGAAGGGCAAAATCAAGGATGAGGAAAATTCAGGAGAAACTTCTTTAGCAAGAGAGTGATGAGAATGTGGAGCTCACTACCATGAGGAACAGTCGAGGTGAGTAGGATAGATACATTTAAGGGGAAGCTGGAGAAGCACATGAGGGAGAAAGGAATGGAAGGATGTCGAGTTATATGAGGATGGATGGAGCAGGCTCGAGTGGAGCACGAAGGCCAGCATGCACTGATTGGGCTGAATGGCCTGTGTATGCGCTGAACAAGAAAGTCAAGGACAAGGAAAAGCCTTTTGAGTTGCATTTTCTGGTGCTCCAAATCAGTCGAACCAGTATCGCCTCGTGTCTTGAGCTTCCCGGATGCCTTGGACTCCAGCAACTTATCCTAGAGATCATTCCAAACATTTATCACTTTGAGGAACAGTGTTTATTTTCAGTCATTTGTTTTTATGTAAAGTTAGTCCTACTGGCCTGAACTACCTTAAAATAAAACTCCGGGTTAACTTTATCCGTGCCATTTATTACTGTATAGAGGTGATCCTGCACTCCCCATGGGCACCTGTGCTCACAGAGGCTGTAGGTCAGAGAATCGTAGCTACGATGTTGTAGTCCCAGCTCTGACCTGCACTCTCTATAAGTGTCACTTTCCTGCTGGGAGCTTGGCCCTGCCATATCCTCCTTTACATACATTGGTGAGGCCCATCATCTTTATTCTGAGACTGCACCAATTTGACGACTGAGAGGCCCCAACTCCAGCAGAGGGGAAATTTTCATCCCACTCACTCAGACTGGTTTAGAACCCAGGACCGAGAGGGTCAAAGGCAGTGTTGTAACTCATCTCTGTACTCAAAATTTGCACTAAACACTCCAATAACCTCGAGTTTAAAATAAATCCCGCTGTATAAACAACAGCAACTTGCATTTACATAGCACCTTTAATGTGGCAAAGTGTTCCAAGGCGTTTCACAGAAAACAAATTTGACAAGATGTAGAATTACATAAAAATTACTGCACAGAAACAGGCCATTCGGTCCAACTGGTCCGTGCTAGTGTTTATGCTCCACATGAGCCTCCTCCCACTTTACTTCATCTCACCCTATCAGCATATCCTCCTATTCCCTTCTCCAGCAAGTGTTTATCCAGCCTCTCCTTAAATGCATCCATGTTATTCACCTCAACTACTCCTTGTAGTGAGTTCCACATTGTCACCACTCTCTGGGTGACATTTCTCCTGAATTCCCTATTGGATTGATCAGTAGCTATCTTATATCAATGGCTTCTACTTTCAAGCTCAACACAAGTGGAAATATCTTCTCTACATCTATGCTATTGAGTCCTTTCATAATTTTAAAGATCTCTATCAGATCACTCCTCAGCCTTCTGTTTTCCAGAGAAAAAAGCCCCGGCCTGTTCAGTTTTTCCCGATAGGTATGACCTCTCAGTTCTGGTATCATCCTTGTCTATTTTTGAACTTTCTGCAGTGACTGATGAGAATGTGGAACTTGCTATCATGAGCCCACAGGATGCAAAAATAAACAGTGCTTTCTGACAACTGCCGTCTTCAAGTAATATAAATCCCTGTTACAGACCACTAGTTACCTCTGGAGTAGAGAAGCACCATTCCCTCCCAGAGTGTTTTTCAGTTTATATCCCCTGGGTATCCTCTGTACATCCCATTGACACTTAAGTGTTGCGGCAACTTGGATAAGTTACTAGCATCCTCACTGTTGAGTCAGAAGGTTGTAAGTTCAAGACTAACTCCAGTACACAAGCACGTAATCTCGGCCTACACCTCAGCAAAGAGGGAGTGCTGCACTGTCAGAGGTGCTGTCTTTGGGTGAGACATTAAAACAACTGACAACACCCGCAGGGGACAGTTCTGGGCAACATACCCTTCACAACCAACGGCACAAAAGCGAGATTATGCTTCTGATTTCTGTGTGTGGGATCTTGCTATGTGAAAAATGGCAGCTGTGCTTGTGTGGATGTAAGAGTCATGGCATTTCAAAGTAGTTCCTGTGAAGAGAGCTGTGTTAAAGGGCTACGTAAAGAGAGCAAGACTTGCATTTATATAGTGACTTTCAGGAAGTGCTTTGCAGCTGATTGAGTGTGTATTAAAAGGGCAGTAACTGTTGTAATGTAAAAACACAGCAGCCAATTTGCGCACAGCATGCTTCCACAAACAGCAATGATATAAATGACCATAACATACTTCTGGTAATGAGGGATAAATGATGCTCAGGACAGCAGGGAGAACTCCCGGGCTGTTCTTCAGAACAGTGCGGTGGGACCCTTAATGACCGCCTGAGAGGGCAGACGGGGGCTTGGTTTAATGTCTTGCCTGAAAGACGGCACCTCTGACCGTGCTGCACTCCCTCCGTAACTCCATTGTGGGGAGTGCCAGGCTAGAATACGGCCTCAAGTCTCCGGAGTGGGATTCAAACGCACAGCCTTCTGACTCAGAGGCAAGAGCCACTGAGGCATGGCTGACACTAATTGAAGGCACTGCCCTCCCTTGACATTAGCGAGAGGTATGCAGCCGACGATTGCTGTGGGTAATTTTCAGAGTTGTTAATAATGTTCTTTTCAGCCTTTTAATTATTAATGCTGGTCTTCACGGAGTTAATGCTTACTGGGGTTCATATTTACTGGCACAGGGGGCTATCAGGTCATTGAATTCATGAGTTCTGAGCTGTTTTGTGTGCGCGCGCGTGTGTGTGTGTGTATATGGCGGTAGTCAAGGCCCAGTAATTATAGTTAACTGTGTAACCTTACCATTGAATGCACGGAAAGGCGTAGGAGCATATACATCTACAGCGACGTATTCCTTGTACCATATTGTTAATGGACACTTTTATTGTCTAACAGTAGCAGAATTCACGACCTGAGAGACAGTAATAAAAGATCCTGTAACACTGTCATCATTGAATCTTTGTCCTATGATAAAGACCCTATCTGTCTGCCTGACATTGATGCTGCAAAGTCAAGCTTACACCCCACGTGTGGGGAATTTGAATAATGAGAGAGGAATCTATCAAAGCTGAAAGTGAATCAATAAACTAATTTTCTCCTGACAATGCTGTTGTAATTGTAGATGAGAGAGGGGTAGTTGCTGCATTACTGCCAACAACAGCCCTCCCTCTGGCGCTGGGCCGTCCAAAATTAAGATGCAGCAGCAGTCAGAGAGGAAAACAGTCAACTGGCCTCAGAGGTGATCAAAAGCCATCAGCCAGGGGGTTGGTGGAGTGTTCTAGATACTGATGAGCCTCCATCCAGTGATTCCAGGTATCTGTCCCCAGGTTACTTTCCTCCCTGAACCCCACTCTTCTGCAGTTGCTTGATAGGATGAAGCATTAGGGTGTAAGACATGGTCACTCACCTCCCCCCAAATTCTGTTAGGCAAGGGGTATTAAGAGTTACGGACCCAAGGCGGGCAGATGGCGCTAAGATACAGATCAACCATGATCTAACTGAATGGTAGAATATGCTTGAGGGGCTGAATGGCCCCCTCATGTTCCTACCTCTCACAAGGATTCGTGATGAAGTACAGTCCTCCAGTATCTGAGCCACCCTTCACACATGGCCTTGGCCAGTGAGAGCTCACTGGCTACTGGTCACTGTACCTGCTGCAGGGTGAAATTGCATGATGCTAATTTCCCATTCGAAAACTGACTTTCTAATTCATTTGCAAAGTTACAAACCAGCTGTCTCCTTGTGACCATTTCCTGATTCGTCATCTCTCCCTTACTCTTTGCTGCCTTTGTAGCATCCCCAATCACCTCACAAGAGAAGGTGACAGCCGTGGTTCAGTGGGTCCTACCTCAAACTCAGAAGGTGATGGGTTCAAGTCCCACTCCAGGATATGAACACAAAAACATTCAGTGCGGTAAGGGAGATCTATTTTGAAGAAGAGCAGGGGAGTTCTCCCCGGTGTCCTGGCTAATATTTATCCTTCTACCAACAACACAAAAACTGATGATCTGGTCATTATCACGTTGCTGTTTGTGGGAGCTTGCTGTGAGCAAATTGGCTGCCACGTTGCCTACACTTTGACAAAAGAATCTTCATTGGCTGCAAAGTGCTTTACGATGTCCAGTGGCTCTATGTAAATGCAGGTCTTTCTTTTCTCTCCCTCAGAGGGCTGTGGATGCTCAGTTGTCGGATGTGCAACCCCTCAGAATGGACCCTAAACCCGGGCTCTGTTTTGCTGATTCAGGTGGACATTAACAGGTAGATTTTTCTATTATTACACTTAGTACAAAGCTCTTAGCACATCAAACAGAGAGGAGTCATTCCGGTTTTCCTCTTTGCAATCTTTATAGGTGATCCCTTACTGACACTTAGGGTCTCAGCCGTGGCTCAATAGATAGCACTCTCGCTTCTGCATCAGAAACTTTGGGTTCAAGACCCACGCCAGGATTTGAGAACATAATTTAGTCTGGCACTTCAGTGCAGTACTAAGGGACTGCTGCACGGTCAGAGGTGCTGTCTGTTGGATGAGGCATTAAACTGATGCCTTGCTTGCTCCCTCAGGTGGATGCAATAGAAGAGCAGGGGAGGTCTCCCCAGTGTCCTTGCAAACATTTATCACTCAACCAACATGACTAAAAAAACAGGTGATCGGGTCATTATCAGCTTGCTGTGCGCAAAATGGTTGCTCGGTTTCCTACATTACAACAGTGACTACACTTCAAAAAGTACTTCATTGGTTAGAAAGCGCTTTGGGACATCCTGAGGTGTTGAAAGGTGCTATATAAATGCAAGGTCTTTCTTCTACTGCGAGAACGACAAAAGCAAAATCCATTGCTAAAGATCCTGCGACTCTCCCAAATTCTCCTGGAATCTTGGCTAACATCCATCCTTTAAACAACACCATCCTTAAATACCAGTAGATTGACTCATCCCACTGCTCTCTGTGGGGCGTTGCTGAACTACCCTAAATGACAAACTATACCAATGTTCATTTGTTGGCCTTCATCAACCATCCTCAGTACCCTCAAGCTCATCTAAAGCTCTGATTCCCTTATCCTGACTCACACCAAGTCCCATTCACCTTTCATCTTTGACCTTTGGGCACCTGCCCTAACATCTCCGCACATGGCTCAGTGTGTGCCTGATTACGCTCCTTGTGAGGTGCCAGCAGACGTATCAATACGCCACCTAAATGCAACTTGTTGCTGATTTACTGAAGCAGATTTCAGTAACACAAGGTGTTATATTAGTGAAAGTATTACAGCACTTTAGTGACAGACTCAATTGGCTACGCAATAAATTGAAAGCCTGACGAGGTTCCTGTTCACAAGAGCACTTATACTGTTCGACACAAAGTCTAACTCACAGCTCACACTTCCCATTTCCTTTTGTTTTCCCATTTCCTGCAGATACCAATAAAGTACACAGCAAGGATCAATAACCCTCCGCTTCTCCCTCTGGACTTGATCAATAAAGGAATGAACAGTCTTTATATCAAAAGCAGAACACAATGGTCCACTCACTCACTGAGCACTCAGCTAATACTGGCTGTGATGCTCTTTCCTAAGTCTTTTCTCATTTTCTCACACAGAGTTTATTGCCTCTTTCTATATTATCGATCATATCGTGGTTCTTCTGCCTTTGAACTTGGCTCTCCGGTTCCTCCTAAGCTCCAAACACACCACTGAAGTCATTGGGAATCGGGGGAAAACTCCACTAGTTCAAGTCATACCTAGCACAAAGGAAGATGCTTGTGGTTGTTGCAGGTCAATCATCTCAGCTCCAGGACATCACTGCAGGAGTTCCTCAGGGTAGTGTCCGAGGCCCAACCATCTTCAGCTGCTTCATGAATGACCGTCCCTCCATCATAAGGTCAGAAGTGGGGATGTTCACTGATGATTGCACAGTGTTCAGCACCATTTGCAACTCCTCAGATAGCGATGAAGTGCCTACATGCAGCAAGACCTGAACAACATTCAGACTTGGGCTGACAAGTGGCAAGTAACATTCATGCCACAGAAGTGCCAGGCAATGACCATCTCAAACAAGAGAGAATCTAAACATCTCCCCTTGTCGTAGACCAGCGTTACCATTACTGAATCCCCAAGCATCCTGCGTTTACCATTGACCTGAAGTGGACCAGCCCATATAAATACAAGAATAGGTCAGAGACTGGGAATTCCGTGGCAAGTAACTCACCTCATGACCTCCCAAAGCCTGTCTACCATCTACAAGGCACAAGTCAGGAGTGTGATGGAACACGCTCCATTTGTCTGGATGGGTGCAGCTCCAACAATACTCAAGAAACTCGACACCATCCAGGACAAAGCAGCCCGCATGACTGCTACCCCATCCAAAACATTCACCCCATCCACCACCTTCAACATTCACTCCCTTCACCTTCGACGCAGTGGCAGCAGTGTGTGCCATCTACAATAAGCACTGCAGCAACTCACCAAGGATCCTTCAACAGCACCTTCTAAACCCGCGACCTCTACCACCTAGAAGGACAAGAGCAGCAGATGCATGGGAACACCACCACCTGCAAGTTCCCCTCCAAGTCACACACCATCCTGACTTGGAACTATATCGCCGTTCCTTCACTGTCACTGGGTCAAAATCCTGGAACTCCCTCCCTGACAGCACTGTGGGTCGACCTACCCCACACGGACTGCAGCGGTGCACCACCACCTTCTCAAGGACAATTCGGGGGACACAGTGGTGTAGTGGTCATGCCACTGGACTAGTAATCTAGAGGCCCAAGCTAATGCCCTGGGGACATGGGTTCAAATCCCAACACGGCAGCTGGCGGAATTTAAATTCAATTAATTAATAAAACCCATCTGATTCACTAATGTCCTTCAGGGAAGGAACTCTGCCTTCCTTACCTGGTCTGGCCTGCATGTGACTCCAGACCCACAGCAATGTGGCTTAATCTTAACTGCCCTCTGAAATGGCCTAGGAAGACACTCAGTCCAGGGGTTAAAGGGATGGGCAACAAATGCCATAAACAAATAGGAAGAAAATCTTACACAACCTACAAACATCAATGTGGTTGAATCAAGGCTCATTATAAATCTGAAAATAACCACAAAGACAAGATAGTGACAAATAAATCCAATAAGGAATTCAGGAGAAATGTCTTTACCCAGAGAGTGGTGAGAATGTGGACTATGCTACCAAAGGGAATGGCTTAGAACTACATAGATGCATTTAAGAGGAAGCTAGATGAAAGGAATAGATGGAGATGTCAATGAGGTGAGATAAAGTAAGCTTGGGCGAAGGATCATGCGGAGCAAAAACACGGGCATGAACCAGCTGGGCCTAATGGGCTGTTTCTGTGCTGTTGATATTATGTATTTGCACTATCGCTTTCTCAAGACTCCAAACCTCTCTCAGTCCTCCCTTCCTCCTACAGGCTTTCAAAACCAAAGGTTAATATCTCCTCATCCCAACTACTTTTGTTTGAAATGATTTTTTCATATCTTTTCCCAATCAACTTTCTCCTCCTTCCGAAGGTTTTTTCTTTATTCATTCATGGGATGTGGGCGTCACTGGCCAGGCCAGCATTTATTGCCCATCCCTAATTTTCCTTGAGAAGGTGGTGGTGAACTGCCTTCTTGAACCGCTGCAGTCCATGTGGGGTAGGTACACCCACAGTTCTGTTAGGAAGGGAGTTCCAGGATTTTGATCCAGCGACAGTGAAGGAACGGCGATATAGTTCCAAGTCAGGAGGTCGGCCTCGGGTACCTCGCCCAAAACACCATCATCCATGGCCTGTGTCCAGATCGTGTTGTGGGATATTCGGCTGTGGCAGGCGTCACAGTTTAGCCAAATCCTGCTCGAGCTGGACGTGTCCACTTCCTACTTGGGTGATGGGCAGGAGCAGAAACCCTGGGCCATTTCCCACTTCCCAATTCAGAGGTGTTGAGGCTAACAGCACAGATTGAGGTTCCTTATGACTCGGACACGGGTTAAGTTGCAGCTGGCTGATTTACCTTGTCTTCTCTCCTACTCCTTTCACTCTCGCTGGTAATCTCCAAGCATTGGCTCCTCGGGGCAGTCTTACATTCACATATTACATGTTTCCCTACTCTGCTACCTAGTCATCTCCACTCTAAACAGAGGGCTGCTGCTACAGCACAGGCAGGTCCCTCAAGCATCACTCTTTCGGAGTCACAGCCAGTCAT
This sequence comes from Heterodontus francisci, assembly GCF_036365525.1. Classification (NCBI taxonomy): domain Eukaryota; kingdom Metazoa; phylum Chordata; class Chondrichthyes; order Heterodontiformes; family Heterodontidae; genus Heterodontus; species Heterodontus francisci. The sequence goes on along the minus strand of NC_090410.1, from coordinate 10,282,566 downwards.
ATTGCATGAAAAACATGAGCAATTTTAATTGATAAAAAGAAAGTATTGCATTTAGATAGCACACTTCACCACCTCCCAATGCACTTTACAGTCAATGAGGTTCTTTTGAAGTATAGTCACTGTTGTAGGAAACACAGCAGTCAATTTGCACACAGCAAGATCCCACAAACGAATAATGAATATCCTGTTCTTGTGATGTTGGTTGAGGGATAAATATTGCTCAGGACTCCAGGGAGAACTCCCCTGCTCTTCTGCAAAATAAATGACAAGAGATCTTTTACTTCCACTTGAGAGGGCAGATGAGGGCTTAGTTTAACGTCCCATCCAAAAGACAGCACCTACGACCATGCAACACTCCCTCAGTATTGCACTCGGAGTGTCAGTCTAGATCTTTGTGCTTAAGTCACTAAGCAGGACTTGAACCCACCACCTTCTGACTTCGAGGCAGGAGTGTGACCCACCGAACCACCATTACCAATTGGTAAAAGAACAAAAAAGGCAAAACTTCTTTACGTACCGAGTGGTTAGGATCTGGAATGTGATACCTGATGGGGTGGTGGACACAATAGCAGCTTTCAAAAGGGAAGTGGATGGGCTGAATGGCCTCTTTCTGCACTGTACTATTCTATGATTCTATCGTTCTAATGCCTGTCACCTTGAGGAACACAGCCCTGTGCCTTCAGTGTCACTTTCACTGATTGTAAATGGCAGTGCAAACATTTCTCAATGACAGCAAGTGTTGAGTTTGCCAAATGTGAGAGGCATCACTTTGAAGCCTGGTCCTCTCTTCACCCAGCGTCAATTCATGCACGCTCCAACAGGAAAGAAAGGCATGCATTCATATAGCAACTAATCGCCTCCTCAGGAAAGCCTGTAAGTGCTTCACATCCACGGAATTGCTTTGAAGTGTTGTAATTCATGTTACATAGGTAAACACAGCAAGACTGTGCAAACACTGTCAGCTAGGGCACAGTTGGTAGCACTCTCAGCGTGACTTCAAGTCCCACTCCAGAAACTTGAGCATAAAAGTCTAGGCTGACACTTCCAGTGCAGTACTGAGGGAGTGCTGCACTGTCAGAGGTTCTGTCCTTCGGATCAGACATTAAACCGAGGCCCCATCTGCTCTCTCAGGTGGACGTAAAAGATCCCGCGGCCACTATTTCAAAGAAGGGCAGGGGAGTTACCCCTGGTGTCCTGGACAATATTTGTCTCGTGACCAGCACCACTGATGGCCTCACTGTCTGCGGGATCTTACTGTGCCCAAATTGGCTGCCGCATTTCCAACAATACAACAGTATTGCTTCAAAAGGTACTTCATCAGGAACGTCCTAAGGTACTGAAAGACGCTATATAAATGCAAGTCTTTCTTTCTAACAGTGGGGATGAGTAACAGGTTAACCCTACTTTAGTGAAGGTGGTTGGAGGAGAAATGATGGCCAGGACCCCAACAGAAGACTCAGACCTTTTACATCCTCCTTGGTCACAGCAACAGGCAGATGGGACACTGGTGTGACATTGCAGCTGGAGGATGGCACCTCCAACAGTACAGCACTCCTTCAGTACTGCAGTGGAGTGCCACTCTGGGTTTTGTGGTCAAGTCTTGAAGTGGGGTTTGAACTCACAACCTTCTCATTCAGAAGCTGCAAGACCAAGTCAATCCTAAAAAAACCCACTCGGGCTCATTTTGACTTTGAGTGGTAGTACTAACCAGTGACAGCCAATCAGCAGCCTGATTTACATCTCGCCTGGTTCTTACATCCCGGCTGGTGTCGATATTCTTTACTGCCCGCAATAGCTACGCCACCCCGCACCCACACAGTCAGTGGGATCCAGTGCCCGCACGGTCTGAGGTAACCAATATCCGCACCATCTGTGGGACCCAGTAACCGCACCGACTGCGGGATCCAATATCCGCACCGTCCGCTGGACCCAGTAACCGCACCGTCTGCAGGACCCAGTACCCATACTGTCTGCGGGATCCAGTAACCGCACCATCTGCGGGATCCAGTACCCATACTGTCCGCGGGATCCAGTAACCGCACCGTCTGCGGGATCCAGTACCCATACTGTCTGCGGGACCCAGTAACCGCACTGTCCGCGGGACCCAGTAACTGCACCGTCCGTGGGACTCAGTAACTGCACCGTCCGCGGGACCCAGTAACCGCACCGTCCGCGGGACCCAGTAACCGCACCGTCTGCAGGACCCAGTACCCATACTGTCTGCGGGACCCAGTAACCGCACCGTCTGCAGGACCCAGTACCCATACTGTCTGCGGGACCCAGTAACTGCACCGTCCTTGGGACTCAGTAACTGCACCGTCCGCGGGACCCAGTAACCGCACCGTCCGCGGGACCCAGTAACCGCACCGTCTGCAGGACCCAGTGCCCATACCGTCTGTGGGATCCAGTAACCGCACCATCCGCGGGACCCAGTAACCGCACCGTCCATGGGACCCAGTAACCGCACTGCCCGCGGGACCCAGTAACCGCACCGTTTGCGGGACCCAGTAACCGCACCGTCTGCAGGACCCAGTACCCATACTGTCTGCGGGATCCAGTAACCGCACCATCTGCGGGACCCAGTAACCGCACCGTCCGCGGGACCCAGTAACCGCACCGTCCGCGGGACCCAGTAACCGCACCGTCCGCGGGACCCAGTAACCGCACCGTCCGCGGGACCCAGTAACCGCACCGTCCGTGGGACCCAGTAACCGCACCGTCCGCGGGATCCAGTAACCGCACCGTCCGCGGGATCCAGTAACCGCACCGTCCGCGGGACCCAGTAACCGCACCGTCTGCGGGACCCAGTACCCATACCGTCTGCTGGATCCAGTAACCGCACCGTCTGCGGGACCCAGTACCCATACTGTCCGCGGGATCCAGTAACCGCACCATCCGTGGGACCCAGTAACCGCACCGTCTGCAGGACCCAGTAACTGCACTGTCTGCAGGACCCAGTACCCATACCGTCTGCAGGACCCAGTAACTGCACTGTCTGCAGGACCCAGTACCCATACCGTCTGCAGGACCCAGTAACTGCACTGTCTGCAGGACCCAGTACCCATACCGTCTGCAGGACCCAGTAACCGCACCGTCCGCGGGACCCAGTAACCGCACCGTCCGCGGGACCCAGTAACCGCACCGTCTGCAGGACCCAGTACCCATACTGTCTGCGGGATCCAGTAACCGCACCGTCTGCGGGACCCAGTAAACGCACCGTCTGCAGGACCCAGTACCCATACCGTCGGTGGGACCCAGTAACCGCACCGTCTGCAGGACCCAGTACCCATACCGTCCGCGGGACCCAGTAACCGCACCGTCCGCGGGACCCAGTAACCGCGCCGTCTGCAGGATTCAGTACCTACACCATCTGCGGGACCCAGTAACCGCGGCGTCTGTGGGACCCAATACCTATACTGTCTGAGAGGTCCAGTGCCCGCATGGTCTAGTCACACCTCCTCACTGCACCAAGCCATGGGCTTGAATTATTAAAACGTTTAATTAACACAACAGGAAGATGGACAGCACTAATGTATACATCAGGCATATGCTGTTTGGACTGGGAAATGTGCAGGATTTGTACAGCTGCTGTGCTTGACTGGAACACTGCACAAACAAATACTGGCTCCTCTGTCACTAAAACAGCCTCTCTCCTCCTGAAATACCAGCTCTTTATTCAACAACAGAGTTCATTACCATTAGCAAATAGCAGCTCTGCTTTGGGGGCAGATAAAATTAATCAACTTGCAGTTCATAAGCATACACACACTGCACAAGCATCCGCAGTAAAACAGCACGACCGGAGAATTATTCGAACCCTACAAGACACTGGGGTTACGTAGTAGAGGCGTAGGAATCATTATATTTCATGTTTTGAGATGCTACGTTAAACCGAACCCTGTCTGCCTTCTCGGGTAGACATAAAAGATCTCAGTCCAATATTTCTCCCCATGACTGTAGTGTTAAAGCAGATTATTTGGCCATTTACCCCATTGCTGTTCATGGGATCTTGCTGTGTGTAGATTTGCTGCCTCGTTTCTTACATTATCACAGTAACCACACTTCAAAAGTATTTTGTTCGCTGTAAAGCATTCTGGGACATCTTGAGGTTCGGAAAGACGCTATGTAAATGCAAGTTCTTCCTATCTTTCAATATATGTGCCCAGCTCCCAAGTCTCACGGGTTAACAGTATGTTGTGTTCTGAGGAACCCATGGTGGTACACTGCAATTTACAATAACAACTTGCATTTATATAGCGCCTTTAATGCAGTAAAACGCCTCAAGGTGCTTCACAGGAGCGTTATCAAACAATATCTGGAGTACTGTGTACAATACTGGTCTCCTTATATAAGGAAGAATGTAAATGTGTTGGAAGCAGTTCAGAGAAGGTTTACTGGACTAATACCTGCAATGGGCGGGTTTAGTTTAGATAGTTTAGTTTAGAGATACAGCACTGAAACAGGCCCTTCGGCCCACCGAGTCTGTGCCGACCATCAACCACCCATTTATACTAATCCTACACTAATTCCATATTCCTACCACATCCCCACCTGTCCCTATATTTCCCTACCACCTACCTATACTAGGGGCAATTTATAATGGCCAATTAACCTATCAACCTGCAAGTCTTTGGCATGTGGGAGGAAACCGGAGCACCCGGAGGAAACCCACGCAGACACAGGGAGAACTTGCAAACTCCACACAGGCAGTACCCAGAATTGAACCCGGGTCGCTGGAGCTGTGAGGCTGCGGTGCTAACCATTGCGCCACTGTGCCGTGTTGTCTTATAAGGAAAGGTTGGACTGGCCAGGCTTGTATCCGTTGTAGTTTAGAAGAGTAAGAGGCGACTTGATTGAAACATAAAAGATTCTGAGGGGTCTTGAGAGGGTGGATGTGGAAAGGATGTTTCCCCTTGTGGGAGAATCTAGAACTAAGGGTCACTGTTTAAAAATAAGGGGTCGCCCATTTAAGGCAGAGATGAGGAGAAATTTTTTTCTCTCAGAGGGTCGTGAGTCTTTGGAAATCTCTTCCTCAAAAGGCGGTGGAAGCAGAGTCTTTGAATATTTTTAAGGCAGAGGTAGATAGATTCTTGATAGGCAAGGGGGTGGAAGGTTATCGGGGGTAGGTAGGAATGTGAAATTGAGGTTACACTCAGATCAGCCATGATATTGAATAGTGGAGGAGGCTCGAGAGGCCGAGTGGCCTACTCCTAATTCGTATGTTTGTAATATTTGGCACTGAGCCACAGAAGGAGATATTAGAACAGGCGACCAAAAGCTTGGTCAAAGAGGTAAGTAGTAAGGAGCGTCTTAAAGGAGGAGAGAGAGGCGGAGAGGTTTAGGGAGGGAATTCCAGAGCTTAGGGCCTCGGCAGCTGAAGGCCAGGCCGCCAATGGCTGGGTGATTAAAATTGGGGTTACACAAGAGCTCAGAATTGGAGTAGCGCAGAGATCTCGGAGGATTGTAGGGCTGGAGAAGGTTACCGAGATAGGGAAGGGGTGGGGGCGAGGCCGTGGAGGGATCTGAAAACAAGGATCGAGGCTACGAACAGCTTTACAACAGCTGGAAGAATCTTAGGTGAGTCCAATGTTTTGGCCTAAGCCATGGGGAAGAGAATCACACCCTCAAGTGTAGTGGTTTTGTTACTGGACTAATAATCCAGGGGAATGTGGGTTCAAATCCCAGTGTGGCAGTTTGAGAATATAAATTCAGTTTTAAGAAGGACGGAAATAAAAAGCTGGCGTCGGTAAAAGTGACAGTGAAGCTGTCAGATTTTTGTCGAAACGCAATTGGTTCACCAGCGGCCTGTAGGGAAGGGAACTTCCCCATCCTTACCCAGGTCTGGGCCTACACGTGACTCCAGTCCCACACCAACATGGAGTTGTATTTTCACCCCCAGAGGCAGGTGGGTGTGAGCATTCCCGCCGCCGGCCGGTGTGCTGGTCTGCCGGCATCATCCCACCTCCAACACCCCCCCCCCCGCCCCCACACACCCGGCCATTTCCTTGGAGGCGGGATGGTGGGGGACGTGTAGCAGATCTACCCGCCCACAAGCTCTGCGTAGCCAATTAAGGGGAGTAAAAGGCCAATTGCTGCTCTGTGGATGGTGGCCTGGCTGCTGAGGCCATTTTTAAATTTAAAAGTTTTAAAATGTGCAGTGAGGGCACCTCAAAATGGAGGCCCCACCCCCTGTCTCTCTTACCTTAACTGCAGGCTTCATCTCCTGGACAGCCTCCTATTGTCCTTCCAGCTTTGAGAGCCCGCCATCCTTAATTGGATGGCAAGCCTGCCAATTGGATGGTCAATTCGGGTGAAATCACAGGTGAGTGACTGTTTCCCACATAATGCGACCCCCCCCCCCCCCTCACATTTGACCCCGTTATCGGGGTCCCAGGCAAAATCCTGCCCATGGTTGACTCTTCACTGCCCTCGGAAATGGGCCTAGCAAGTAGCTGTATCCAGGGAAACTAGGGATGGACAATAAATGCCAGCCTTGTCAGCGATGCCCATATTCAGAGAATGAATAAAAGTGCGGGGGTGGGGGGGGGGAAGAAAAGCATTGTCAAGCACTGCCCTCTCACTCCTACCTCCTAGTTTTGCTCAATCAGGATGCCCCATTTTAGAAATCTACACAGGCTCAAATGGTGGGGGGAATAGGCCGTGAGCAAAGACCGCCCAGTGCCCACGGAACCAGGCACCAGAGTCAAAGGCGGAGAGAAAAAAAAGGCATTCATGTAAAAAAAACACACTTGTCTGCTGCTAATGGGTTAAGGAGTAATGCATTTCTCTGTAAAGTGAGATCCATTTACTGTTCGAGGACAGAGTGATGTACCATGCAGTGCAGACAGTCCCCCACCGAGAGCAATGTTTAGCTGTTATTGATCAGGCTCGCTATGATCAAGCATAAATATTGAATTGGTGCTGGTTTAATATCCCAGCTTAGGAAATGGGGTCTTTTAACCTACAAGCTCCTACTGTGGGCGGAAGAGCTTCTGCACGGTTGCTGCTTGCCTCGGGGGGAGCTGGATCTGCCCTGAGATAGGAGCTGATTGATACCAAGGTTGATGAAATTGTCAACACATCTGTCATCACAGTTTGAAGACTCAAATCCCTGCTGAGATTCCCCGCTGTGCGATGGTATTCGACAAAGAACCTGACACAGAACAGAGAGCAAGAGTGCTCGTAAGGATCCAGACAAGTTGCCTTCCTTTCCAGTCCTTTCTTCTCACTCCCTTTATTTTTATTCATAATCTTGGTAAATCACAAATTTGTACAGCAGACTGCTTCTGTCTGCGAATTTTATGCTCATCAAGTTGAGAGAGCTGTTCAATTTAAGGCATCTGCTGTCGGCTTCAAGCTGACAGGGCAGGTAGAGCTCGGCGAGGCACTGACAACAGCTTCCTCCACAGGCAGTGGCCATCGCCAGGCTGTTCAACCATTACGGGCACTCATCAGCTATCCTGTTCTCAACCCGCGTCCCCACTTGCCCATTTTCTGCAGTTGGAGTCAATGAATGGTGGTGAGAACCCCTGGCATCGCAGGATGGGACAGCACAGAAGGAGGCCATTCAGCCCATTGTGCCAGCTCTGGCTCTTTGATCAATTAGTCCCCACGCTCCTGCTCTTTCCCCACAGCCCTGTAAATGTTTGCCCTTCAAGTATTTATTGAATTCCCCTTTTGAGAATTACTATTGCATCTGCTTCCACCGACCTCAACAACCCGCTGCCTAATTTTTTTTCCCCCCTCTGATTCTTCTGCCAGCAGGTTTAAACCTGCATCCCCCTCATTACAAACACTTCAGCCACTGGGAACAGTTTCTCCCCATTTACTGGATCAAAACCCCTCATGGTTTTGAACCCCTTTATCAAACCTCCCCTCAACTGTCTCTGCTCTAAGGAGAACAACCGCAATTTCTCCTTAGGCTCATCAGAAATTAACTTGGGAAGCATCTGTATATCAAAGCCCTGGTAAACCTCAGCCAACGTGGACTCAGGAGGGGAAGACTATGTCCGCCCAACCTCTTCAGCATCTTGGAGGAAATAACATCCCAGTGGATTGCGGAAAGACACACAACATGTTATACCTGGACTTCAAAGAGGCATTTACATAAAATTACATGGAAACCACAGCACTATTTGGCCTGTGCTTATGCTGCACAAGAACCTCCTCCCACCCTACTTCATGTAACCAATCTAACTCGATAATTCTGTAACATAACCTTCCACTCCTTTCTTCCTTAAGTACTTATCTAGCTGCCTGTGAAATGCATCTATGTAATTCACCTCACATTCTCGTCACTCTCTGGCTAGTTTCTTCTGAATTCCCAATTGGATTTATTAATGACTATTATGGGGAGATGGTGGCGTAGTGGTAATGTCACTGAACTAGCAATCCAGAAGCTCAGGCTAATGCCCCGAGGACACAGGTTCAAATCCCACCATGGTGGAATTTAAATTCAGTTAACAAAAATCTGGAATTGAAAAGCTAGTCTCAGTAATGGTGCCATGAAACTACCATCAATTGTCGTAAAAACCCATCTGGTTCACTAAGTGTCCTTTAGGGAAGGAAATCTGCCATCCTTACCTGGTCTGGCCGACATGTGACTCCAGACCCACAGCAATGTGGTTGACTCTTAACTGCCCTCTGAAATAGCCTAGCAAGCCACTCAGTTCAAGGGCAATTAGGGACGGGTAATAAATGCTGGGCCTGGCCAGTGACACCCATGAGAGAATTTTAAAAAAAATCATAGTGATGACCTCTAGTTTTGGGCTCCCCCACTAGTGGAAATATTTTCTCTGTGTCTATCCTATTGAATCCCTTCACAATATTAAAGACCTATAGCAGGTCACCCCTCTGTCTTCACGTTGCTAGAGAAAAAAAAGCTCAGTCTGTTCAGTGTCCGACACACGAGGGGCTAGAATTGGAGGAGCGCAGAGATCTCAGAGGATTGTAGATCTTGACAGTGAACACGTCCAACCAATGCGGAACACTAATCTATGACGGAGATGAGGAGGAATTTCCTTACTCAGAGGGTGGTGAATCTGTGGAATTCTCTACCCCAGAGGGCTGCGGAAGCTCAATCATTGAGCAAGTTCAAGACAGAAATCGATAGATTTATGAATACTAATGACATCAAGGGATATGGGGATAGTGGGGAAAAATGGCGTAGAGGTAGATGATCGGTTTGAATAGCGGAGCAGGCTCGATGGGCCGAATGGCCTACTCCTGCTCCTATTTCCTATGATCTTAAGACACAGCCATAACAGTAGAATGCAAGCCAGAGATCAAAGAACAAGTGTCCTGGTCCAATCCTGCCTAAGAGACACAACATAGCCTTGAAGCCGTGCAGAGAAGGGTCACACGATTTCAGGGGCCTGAGCCAAGACTTTCAGGTCCGACAGTGGCTCAATTTAAAATTTTTTATCCTTGTTTTCAAATTCCTCCATGGCCTCGCCCCCTCCCGAGCTCTGTAACCCCCCCCAAGTCCTACACCCCTTTGAGAACTCTGCGCTTGGGAAACCTCCCGATTTCCTACATGGCCAATCTTCCCCAGCTCCACTCCATCAATCATCTAACGCAACACAGATAGGGAACCAAGCCTGGAACTTTGCAGCCTATATCAGTCAGCATCACACTGTGCTCTAGTCATGGCTTGGTAGGTAACACTCTTGTTTCAGGATCAGAAAATCACGGATTCAAATTCCACTCCAGAGGCACAGTCTAGGTTGACGTCTCCAGTGCAGTACGGAGATGTGTCTTTCAAATGAGACATTAAACTGATGGCCCATCTGCCCTCTCAATTCGATGCCAAAGACCCCGTGGCACTATTTCAAATAAGGCCAGGAGAATTGGGTTTGGTGTCCTGGCCAGTGTATATCTCTCACACAACATCACTTAAAAAAACAAAATACATTATCCGGGTTGTAATCACATTGCTGTTTGTGGGATCTTGCTGTGTGCGAATTGGCTGCTGCGTTTCCTGCATTACAACAGTGACCTTTTTTTAAATTACATTTGCTCGGTAGCTGATCTGTTCGTTTCTGTTGAGCTGATAGTCCTCTTGCGCTAAAATTTTGGCGTGAAATTTTAAAAATTCGGGAAAACAATTATTAAAAGAAAAAGACAAATTAAGAGGCCCATCCAAACCTGTTTCACTAAAACTGCCTTGGCCCTCAGCTCTGGAATTATCACCCCAAACTGCTCTATCCTTCACTCTTCCTATAAGAAGCTCCTTAAAACCTGAAGATTCCCAGTGATGTTTCTGCGAGTGAGCAGTTCCTGCTCCTCCCAGTGAAGGTGTTTCTTTAATTCCTGCCTGCAACTCCGCAGTCTGTATACATCTCATTGCTGGTCCATCTGTCGAGTCTCTGGAGATTAATTACGATACCAGTTTTACCCAATTATACCCAATTACCATCTGCCTGAGTTAACAGTCAGAATAATCTGGTGACCACTCAGGTCAAATTCAGAGAGGGTGATAAAATACTTCACATAAATGACGACTGTCTTACCGTATAACAATAATCAGTTTGCATCTAATGTAGTAAAACATACAAAGGCACTTTCGCAGGAGCATTATCAAGAGACATTAGGGCAGGTGACCAAAAAAAAAGCTTGGTCAAAGAGGTGAGTTTTAAGAAGGGTTTTAAAGGAGGTGAGAGGGTTAGGGAGGGAATTCCAGAGCTTAGGGCCTGGGCAGTTGAAGGTACAGCTGTTGATGGTGGGGAGATGGTAACAGGCCACCATTTGCAGGTCGTGGCGTGTGCATAATTGGCACAGTGGTTAGCACCGCAGCCTCACAGCTCCAGCGACCCGGGTTCGGTTCTGGGTACTGCCTGTGTGGAGTTTGCAAGTTCTCCCTGTGACCGTGTGGGTTTCCGCCAGGTGTTCCAGTTTCCTCCCACAGCCAAAGACTTGCAGGTTGATCGGTAAATTGGCTGTTGCAAATTGCCCCTAGTGTAGGTAGGTGGTAGGAGAATGGTGGGGATGTGGTAGAGAATATGGGGTTAATGTAGGATTAGTATAAATGGGTGGTTGTTGGTAGGCACAGACTCGGTGGGCTGAAGGGCCTGTTTTAGTGCTGTACCTCTCTATGACTCTATGCAATCACGGGATGATCACACTGGTTCAAGGCCTGTACTACTGATCTACAAAACTCACCTGATCTACCTTCCCAATTGCCCAGGATGACTGCAAAGGAGCAGCAGGCAGTGTCCCATGGGGAGGAGGAAAAATTAGAGGGAGAGTCGGACAGAGAAGATGGGAGAAAGACTAATACAAGGTAAAGAAAGGTAGAGAGAGACAGTTAGAAAAACAGGCAGACAAGGAAGGGAAGGGTTAGATGTAGATGGAATAGGGTGGAAGGAGGCTCCTGTGGAGCATAAACAATAGCACAGACCAGTAATGTCGATGGTCTGTTTCTGTGCTGCAAATTCGATGTAAAAGGAGGAAAGGAAAGGGAAAGGGCCGACGTGGAAGGGGGCTATGGAAATTGGGGAGGGAAAGACGACAGAACTTGCCTTTTATCCAGCATCTTTCAGTTCCTCAGGATGTAACGAAGTGCTTTGCAGCCAATGAGTTACTTTTGAGGTTGAGTAGCTGTTTAGTATGTAGGCAAATGGGATGAATGTTGACCAGGGCTGTGGGAGAGCCTCTTGTCCTCCTTTGCAGAGCAAGTGGAATTCTTTATGGCTATCCGAAATTTGCAGGGCTATGAGAAAAAGGCTGCGGAGTGGGACTTTCACAGAACTGGCACAGACATGATGGACTGAATGGCCTCCTCCTGTGCTTTCTAAATACTGCAGAGGAGTGGCCCAGGAGCATGTTTCCAGCAGGATGTGAGTGGCATTGGCGTCTATCGGATGAGATGCTAACCCGAGGCCCCGCCTGCCTTCCTACATTATAACAGTGACTACATTTCAAAAATGCTCCATTGGCTGGAAGGTGCTTTGGGGGCGTCCTGTGGTCATGAAAGGTGCTATATAAAGGCAAGTCTTTCTTTCTCGAGTTGAGAAGGCAGTGCTGGGCCTTCGTCCTCGAGACCCCTACAGTCTCTGCTGGTGCTCTCACACTGGTGTTGTATTATTGAAGTTTGCTGCTGTTATGAGCTGCTTGCAACGAGAGGCAAGCGCACAGCGTGGGCCAGACAGACTCAATTCCCATTTGCTCAACCTAAGGTTTCTTCAATTCAGTTCCACAACTTACCATGATGGGATTCGAACCAATGAGATTGCAAGTCCAAAACCATAAACACTACTATGACCTCTTGGTAAATGGTGATGCCTGACACTGGGGAACTTGCAAAAACAGATCACATATGATAGGGATATGTATTATGGAACTCCTTCTGTAATTATGGTGATATTTTGTCTTCCCACATCTCTTTTAAGTTGAAGATGGCCAGCAGTACCTTATCCCACTGTAATGCAGGTAAGGATCTGCTTTGATCTATGGGGGAATTGGAGCACTGGTTTGAAGTGCTAATTCACACATTCAATGCTGTATTTTTACTAGACCCATTGTTAACCATTGCATAGCTCAGGTCTCAAACCCCCAGCATTATTACAGCTTCTTTCGATATTATTGTAGCTAATGACAGACACACAGCACAGATTCACATGAAATGTATGCCTGCATGTACTGAATTTTGCCAAACTGTCATCAATGGTCCAGTGAATATTTCACGGGCAGCCTCGTTTACGAACATTGAGCAAAATACAGTTTGAAATCTGGTAAACTTTCCTGTACATCAGTGTCTGCTGAAGTCAGAAAGAATGGTAGGGCTGGGAACAAAAACTTTACGGGTGTGCATGTGTGTGTGAGAGAGAGACAGGTCTTTCATTGAAAAGAATTTGCAATGAAATGGATATCCCAAAGATTGTTGAGAGGAAAAAAAATTAACCCTTTATGCTCATTATTATGCAACTCACCAGCACCTTCTCAAGGGCAATTAGAATGGGCAATACATGCAAGCCAGCGACGCTGACATCCCATGAATGAATGAAAAAAAACATTGCTAGTTATTTCTTTTGAGTATTGTCGTTGATGGTAATATTGAAGTACTGCTGATTTCAAACGTTTCACTATATTCTTTTATTTCGAAATAAATACTTCAGTTATGTTAGCCTGTCAAAGATTTGATCTGTTTTGGATCTTCCAGCACGACAAGGTGATTGAAGTGAGTGTGTATGTAAATTCAGGTATGTAGATGACTGCAATTAGCCCTAATAGGTTATCAGCTCTGAGTCATTAAACCTCGGCAAGAGCAATTCTCCGAAGAGGTTTAACTTCTGGATCATAAAAACATGCGATCCGCCTACTTGAAACCTTTAAAAATCCGAAATGTATCACCTTCACATAGTCTACCTTTTATTTACAATTCATTCTCGGGATGTGGGAGTCACTGGCAAGGCCGACATTTACTGCCCTGAGGTGGTAATGGGATCATGCTCTTCAACACCTGCATTGTATGGAAGTTAAGAGTGAACCACTTTGGTTCAGGACTGGACTGTCTAGGCCAGACCGGGTAAGGACAGTGGCGGCACAGTGGCGCAGTGGTTAGCACCGCAGCCTCACAGCTCCAGCGACCCGGGTTCAATTCCGGGTACTGCCTGTGTGGAGTTTGCAAGTTCTCCCTGTGTCTGCGTGGGTTTTCTCCGGGTGCTCCGGTTTCCTCCCACATGCCAAAGACTTGCAGGTTGATAGGT